>NC_058131.1:259720351-259787437 GCF_016433145.1 Gracilinanus agilis
AATGAAAAATATAAAAAAAAAAAAACAATTCAACCAAAATCAGAAGGGAAACAACAAACTGGGGAAAAAAAACCTTTATAACAAAAAACTCTGAGAGGGGTCTAATTACTCAACTATACAAGGAGCTAAATCAATTGTATAAAAAAATCAAGCCATTCTCCATTTGTTAAATGGGCATGGGACATGAATAGGCAATTTTCAGATAAAGAAATCAAAACTATCAATAAGTACATGAGAAAGTGTTATAAATCTATTAATTAGAGAAATTCAAATCAAAACAACTCTGAGGTACCACCTCGCTCCTAGAAGATTGGCTAAAATGACAGCAGGGGAGAGTAATGAAGGTTGGAGGGGATGTGGCAAAATTGGGACATTAATGCATTGCTGGTGGAGTTGTAAACTGATCTACCCATTCTGGATGGCAAGTTCGAACTATGCTCAAAGAGCTCTAAAAGAATGTCTGCCCTTTGATCCAGCCATAACATTGCTGGGTGTGTACCCCAAAGAGATCATAGATAAACAGACTTGTATGAAAATATTTATAGCTGAGCTTCTTGTTGTGGCAAAAACCTGGAAATCTAGGGTATTGCCTTCAAATGGGTAATTGCTGAACAAATTGTGGTATATGCTAGTTATGTACTACTATTATGCTCAAAGGAATAATAACCTGGAGGAATTCCATGTGAACTGGAAAGACTTCCAGGAATTGATGCAGAGTGAAAGGAGAACATTGTACACAAAAATTGATACACGGTGGTAAAATCAAATGTAATGGACTTCTGTATTAGCAGCAATGCAATGACCCAGGACAATTCTGAGGGATTTATGGAAAAAAAACGCTACCCACATTCAGAGGAAGAACAACAGGAGTGGAAACACAAAAGAAAAATGACTGCTTGAACACATTGGTTAATGAGGACATGATTGTGGATGTAGACTAGAAATGACCACACCAATGCAACTATCAGTAATATGGAAATAGGTCTTTATTTATGACCCATGTTAAAACCAGTGGAAATGTGCATAGGCTTTGGGTGGGGAGTGAAGGGGAAAGTAAAAACATGAATCATGTAACCATGGAACATTCTTCTAAAAAAAATATTTAAATTTAAAAAAGTATTCCTGTATAAAGTGGCAAGAACCAAAAATAGTTCCTGTCTAAAATGGTAGCAGAGTCATATATCTGTAACAAAGAAACAAAAGGAGTTTTAACTACCCAGAAGCCTTCAGAATGATAAATAAAATGAGAATAATAGATTTTAAAAAAGAAAGGCCTGAAGTTTTGAATAGTGACCCCTCTACACCAGGAAGGGAGCTCAGCTTTAACATAAAATCATGTCCAAAAAACCCCTAGAAAATGGACAAACAATAAAAGAAAAATCTGCCCATAAAAAAGTTACTATGGTGACAGGGAAAATCAAGAGTTAAACTCAGAAGACAATAAAACCAGAAACTCCTTCCTCCAAATATTCAAAGAAAAAATGTGAATTAGTCAAAAGTCCAAAAGGAATTCTTTGAAGATCTCAAAAAGACTTTTAAAATTCTAAAAAGAGAAGGGGAAAACTGGGGGGAAATGAAATTAATGTAAGAAAATTATGAAAAGGGGCAGCATTTTATAGGCAAATGAGACACCAAGAATAATGAAGAAAACAACTTAAAAAACAATACTGACCAAATGTTAAAAGAAGCGCAAAATAAACTGAAGAAAGCACCTTCCTAAAAAGAATTGGTCAAATGAGGAAATGGATATTTAATAAAATAGAGGACTTTCCAATATTCCTAAGTATAAGACCAGAACTAATTAGAAATTATTATTTTCAAATACGAGACTCAAGTGAAGCATAGTTAAACAGGAAAGAGAATCATAATGTACTCGATAAGTTTAAACTACTTATATTCTTATGAGGGAAAATGATACATGTTAATTCCTAAAACTTTGCCATTATAAGGGCAGTTAGAAGGAATATACCTAGAGTGCACAAGTATGAGTATAATAAGAAGATATCCAAAAAACAAAATTATGAGGTGAAAAAGATGGATTTGCTGGAAGAAGGAGGAAGGTAAAGGCAGATTGCACACAGTGGGGTATAGAATTCTATCTTACCCCATAGAGAAATAGAAGGGGAATAAGACAAGGGAAGAGGGAGATAACTGGATGAAGGGGTAAGTAGGGGGGTGACAAAGAGCAAAATACTGGTGAGGAGGAACAGAGAGAAATGGAATAGAGCAGGATTTAATGGGGAAAATATACTGGAGGGCAATACACAGTTGGTAACTACAACACTGAATTGGAATGGGATGAACTCACCCATAAAACAGAAGCAGATAGCAGAGTGGATTAAAAACCAGAATCCTACAATATGTTGTTTACAAGAAACAAATTTGAGGCAGGATGACACACACACAGATTCAAGGTAAAAGGCTGGTGCAGAATGTATTATGCATCATCTAAAGTAAAAAAAAAAAAAAAGCAGGAGTAGCAATCATGATACCAGACAAAGCTAAAGTAGAAATTGATCTGATTAAAAGAGATAAGGAAGGAAATTACATTTTGCTAAAGGTACACTATAAACAATGAAGTAGGAAATGATTATAGTAATCATCTGTTTGACACATGTGAAGATTCAAACTACTGGGATAAGAACTTACTATTTAAAAAATTGCTTGGAGAACTGGAAAGAAGTAGGTCAGAAACTAGGTACAGACCAACACCTCACATCATATTCTAAGACGAGGTAAACATGGGTTCGTGACCAGGAGAACATTGTACACAAAACTGATACATGGTGGCACAATCAAATGTAATGGACTTCTCTACTAGTAGCAATGCAATGATCTAGGAAAATTTGGAGGGACTTATGAGAAAAAAATGCTATCTATATCCAGAGGAAGAACTGTGGAAGTAGAAATACATAAGAAAAACATATGATTGATCACATGACTTGACGTGTATATGATTGGGGATTTTAACTTTAAATGATCACTCTATTTAAAATATTAATAATATGAAAATAGGTTTTGAACAATAATACATGTATAACCCAGTGGAATTGCTTGTCTGCTCCAGGAGTGGGGAGGGAAGAGGGGTGGGAAAAATAATGAATCATGTAACCATGGAAAAAAATTCTAAATTAATTATGAAGACCTATGCTGGAAAATGTTATTCCCTTCCAGAGAAAGAATGAATGGAATTTGAATGTAGATAGAAGCATACTGTTGTTTTTGTTTGTTTTCTTTTTTAGCTCGTTTTTTGGTTTGTGTTTCTTTTTACAACATAACCAATATGGAAACATATTTTGCAAAACTGAACTTGTATAAATTTATTAAATAGCTTGCCTTGTCAATAGGGGAGAGGGGGAGGAAGAGAAGAAAAGAATTTGGCACTCAAAATTATAAAACAGGTTTAAAATTTTTATGTGTAATTAGAAATAAAATTCAGTATTTTTTAAAAAGAAATTCCCTATGATGAGAAAAAATATGTCCTTTGCCTTCTCCCCTTCATTTAATGCATGTAACTTTATTTCTGTGAATACAAATATAGATGCCAACTAATTCCTGCTCTCAAAGAACTCATAAGCTAATGGAGGTAAAGGTACATACACAAATAATACCTATATGAGGGGAGACTATGATAAGTTCAAAGAAGTCCAGTTAATGTACGTTTTTTTTAATTTGTCATAAGGTATTGGAAGAGGTCAAGATCAGTCTTTATGGAGGGAAAGAGGAAATGAAAGGAGCAAGCAAAATTTCATGGGAAAAGTAGGATCTAAGTGGGACTTTGAAGGAAAGGAAAGATTTCAGTGGTAGAGATGGGAGGTATTGGTTGGGGAAGGGGGAGTAACAAGAATATTAACACAAAGCTTTATGAATGCTATAAACAAAGGAAATGAAAGAGGACTGGGTAAAAACCAAATATATATATATATATTTTTTATATATCCTTTCGGTTGTTAGAATATATATGAAAGTAACAATAATAATTATCGCTCATTTTATATAGTCTTTATGGTTTATAGAGTACTTTTCATAAGAGAAAAGTGGCAAGAGGATACTGAAGAATGATTGAATTTGGGGATTTGCAAAGTATCTGAAAGTGATTATCTTATTTAATCATTGAAACAAGGTAGCTGTCATGCAAGTACCATCATTCTCATTTTTGAGATGAAGAAACTAGAACTGAAGAAAGTGTAATGCTTTTCCCAAATTTTCTCAGCTACTTAAATTAGGCCCAGGACCTGAACTGAAGCTTTTGACCTTCCTTTTAGGACTTTAATCTCTGCATATGCTTCATTGAGTACATGTTAGATCAACACACTTATCTCTTGACCAGTCTTCTTGACACTCTCAGTGTTTGTTTTCTCCAAGGCCCAAATGCTTTCAGAGATTAAAAAAAATCCATCATCACTTGAAACACCCAACTGATTGCCAGCTTTAAGATCTAAGAGAGGGGCAGGAACTACCCTAAATCAACTACAAAATTTTGTCCTGTGAAAATTCATTTCTTCTTGCTTTATTTTGTTGTGTTAGGTGTGTATCTCATACCAAGGCACCACTTGGCTAGCCCAGCTAACCTACACTACTCTGTATTCTGTACCTAGTAATTATGTTGTAGTTGTTGTTTACTGAAAAATCAGATTTCTGATTTGAAGGTATTATAACTCTCTTTTTCTTACATTCCTTGACCCCATAATAACCCTCTATCTCAGAATCTGAAGGAAACATTTTATAACCTATAAGTCTTCTGTAAGGAAGCAAAAGAGCTATTCAATACATAATATGAATTGGTTGTGGGACAAGTAGTTTATTCCTTTATTGAGAAAAAATTCTCACCATACCATTTACAACACAGAGAAAAATGCTCAGTATATGTTAACAGAATGATTAGCCCTCAGTAACTTGATCTATAAAGATGGTTCCAATTACTTTCAAGGCTAATATTTTAAGTCTCATTAGAACAGAAAGAAATTATACAATATAGCTAATTCATCATTTCACATTTCAACTTGGCACTGGGCAGTGTCCAAGCAAAAAGTCAAACTCCATCTTCTTTTTTTGTGTCTTTCTAGTTCAGAAGCTTCCCTTTCTGTTAGCTGCTGATACCAATCAGAACTTCCAAACTCAGATATTCATAACACATCTCTCTCCAGATAACCCTTAGCCAAGATCATAAAAGAAAAAAGGAAAAGTCATGCAGGAGTCCTTTGGGTGAACTTTTACCTGTTTCAGTCCACATGGATTGGCTACCACATTGTTAGGATTACCATTGCACTTGCTTAGAGAATTTGCCCTTCCCACCATTCAATGGAGTCACAACTTATCACCTGAATCTGTGTACTCAAAGGAGCCCAGCTGTAAGCTGTCTCCACTTTAAAGAGCCTTTGATTCATCAGAATTTCTGGCTCAGCAGTTAATTAGAGGAATATTCATCCTCTTAGAATGTGTGACCAGAAGTCGGCTGTCTCAAGCTTCCACATAGTGGACTGGAATAGGCGGAGAACATTTTGGCATTTACTTTCACAATCCAGCATGAAAGAAAAATCTAAATATGCTCTGTTACATATATATATATATATATATATATATACCCATTTATAGACATATATGTCTATATATGAAACTATGAATCCCTATTAGTATGCTTAGCTTATATTAACATATATTCAATTAATACAATAGAACTAATACTGCCCTCCTTGTCATTTTTCATTCTCATCTTCCTTCTACTTTTAAAGCATTTTTAAAAGTTTCAATGATTCTTTTACTTTTCTCATTTTTCCTGTCATTATCATTAACAATCCACTTCTTTCCCCCCCAAAATAAATCTTACTTCCTTTCCCCAAATAATATGCCTCCTTTTCACAAGTAATTATAGACAAACAAATGACATCCATCCATTGGCCAATCTGTATCTCTAGTACATCACCTAACTGCCAAGAGGTAGGAAGCCTGATTCATCACATGTATTTGGGAATTATGAAAGGTCATTACATTGTTCCAAGTTTTTAAGTCTTTAAAGTTGACTTCCTTTAGAATGTTGCAGTCAGTGTAAAAAAAATCTTTCTCTTGGTTCTGCTTTTCTACCTTCTTTCAAGACATGAATAGTCAGCTTCAACCCCATTATTTCCTGTTGGGCAGGACTAGTAATATGACAGGAATTCTTCCTTTTGTTCACTATCATGAAGACTCACTTGGCTTCTTCTCATGTGACAGGCTGCTAATTTGACAGAAGATTAAAAAGAAATCACTCCTTAACCTATATTCAATTTCTCATCATTAGTATTATATTATTATTATTATTATTATTAGTGGGATGTTAGAGTCTAGAGATAAAACACTTAAAGAATACCTGTTCTTTGCTTGCATAGTCTGGTGGATTTCCATGTTTGTCAGGCTGACATAGCTATTGCACTGAATGTCATTGAAACAAATATTCAGAAATTTCAGGTCCGAACACTGTAATTTAGTCAAAAGCACATTTAGTAATGCTGGGAAAGGGAGGGTCATTTTTGTTGTTTTTTTCTACAATATTTTTCACTGGTTTAAATGTCTTGTTATGTCTTTGTACCTCTAGTATTTACAGCAGTATCTTGCACATAGTAGGTAGATATTTAATAAATGTTTATTGAATTGATTTGATAACTTCAGGCATGATGTAGGTTATATTCTGAGTAGTAAAAATAGTGACAGAAAATAATTTTACTGCTAACGTTTTCTTCTACCAGGCTAACTCTATGCAACTTCACATTCTTTTCTTTCTCTTATATTTGTTTGTTAATTTTCTAATTCAGACTCATGGAATCTATTTCCTAATGACCACTTCTGAAGCTAATCAGTGATTGATGGGGAGCAGAGAAGGGGAAAGATATATTTGACCAAGCCTCTTGCTATTTTCGGTGGATCTGAGTGAGATCATCCCTGTTAAGCTTGTTGCAAATGAGAATAACTCTACCTCTGTGAACCAGGAAATGAAAATGGACCAGTCAATTTTGTGGATTTTTTTCCAGCAATAATATTACTATTAGGATGGGATAAATTACACTTTTTTTCTCTGCAATTTACATTTACAACATTTTCATCAATTCAAAGCATTAAAATAAAGATCATCTAGCATACCTGGGATCATTATGTCTATCAAAGGATGTTAACAGTTGTTGCAAACCCTCAGAACTGTGTGCGGACGGTGAAAAGCAGGGTATCTATAGTAACAGCATGTCGGTATTTGAATGCCACTGTGTTTTCTGATAATAGGTCCATTAATGAAATAGTTGTTTGATTTTCAATCACATTTAATGATACCTTTTGCTCAATATGCATTGAAATACACTGATATGTTCAAATAGCCCATTACTTGGAGGGGGAGCTGGAGGTGGGAGGTGGAAGGGGGGTTGGAGAAGAGTGTTTTGAGGCATGGCTGCAAGCAAATTCCCCAAGCCTTCTTTCCTGTTTGGTACTTGTAGCTAAAGAGCTAGTGATTGTAAGTGTTCAATAACAAAACAAAGGCTGTGAGTTGAAAATGGCATCATTGTCTGACTCTGATAGATTTTACATTACATTTTTATTTTTAAAAGGGACGGAAGGAAAATCTATAGTATGCACCAAAGATGAGTCACAATTTTCCCACATTCAACTGTTATTATTCCTCAAGATTTTACTGGGGACACAGAGACAGAGTTGTCCTGGGAATGGGGACAGGAGTCCAAGTCAGTCTGAAGTGGGGAGTTGCTGATTTAAAAGGAGAAAGATCCAAAGATCCATCCATCACTGGGGATTCAGTTATCATCTCTGTGCAGATGCTTGCTTGACCAATAACCCCAGCTATATTGTATATATACTGTATAGGTATGTAAATAATGCCCTAAGACTAGAAGTGAAAGAAAAAATGTTAATCTGTATTGCTATAGGAAATTCATTCACTTAGGAGTCCTTTATGCAGATACTCCTTCCACATCATTACTTTCCTCATCACAGTTTCTATATAATGTGGGTTGACATAAGAAAATATAATGGAAATTTGGTGAGAATTTTGTAGAAGCCACAGATGAAAAAAAAAGGTTAGCATATGTCACAGAAAAAGTTTACATATAGCCCATGACAAAATACTTAGCCTAGGTTTTACATTAAGGTACTGTAAGCACCCAATAAAAGAAAAAAATAAAAAAATTAGACTTCTCTAGTACAAAGGGAGGGCCAAAATGTTTTACATGAATTTTCCAGATTTCAGGCACCCTGAATCTCTCTAATCCTCATAATGTAGAAGGTTTATCTATATTAATGAAATCACAGGTCTAATCCCTATTCATCTCTCTCTCTCTCTCTCTCCATACATAAATATATGCATACACATGTATACACATGCACATAAACATACATTGGCATAAATATATACATATATTATAAATGGAAAAAATTAAACCTGAAATTTATCTGTATATAGATGATAATTGAATCCACAAAAGTGAATGAAATCACTGAAAGAGAGAGTCTAGACATGATCAACTATGGATCCAGAACAAGTACAAGAGACTCATGATGAAAAATTCCTTTGTCACAGAAGAAACAAACATTCAGAATCTGAATGCAGACTGAAACATACTATTCTTCACCGTATTTCCTCCATGAATTTTCTATAGTGTAAATAATGAGTCTTGTTTCACAATGTGACAAATATGGAAATATGTATTATATGATAATATATTTATATACAACCTATATAAATTTACCTACCTTCATGGGAAGGGTGATAGAAAGGAGGAGAACATGAATTGCAAGATGTCAGAAAACAAATATTAAAAGTTGTACCTAAATGTGATCTGGAAAAAATATATTAAAAATAAACTTAAAAATAAAAGAGAGAATCTAGAAAGAGAAGACCTAGAATAAAGTCTTGGGCATTTTGAGGATGGGATATGAAAGTATTTATGTATGTATATGTATGTGTGTATACAAATACCTACACATGCAAAAAAAAGATAGTATTTATATAATGTTTAAGGATTTGCAAAGCACTCCACATGTGTTATCTCTTTCTAACTTTCCTATTTCTTTCAAGTGCACAACAAAAAATACATATATATTTCTATATATGTATATATAAAAGCTCGTCTATATACCCCTTCTTATTTTCCTTAGAAATTTAGAACATTATGGACATGGAAATTCTTTTTCTTTTTATGTCTAGTACCCAGTACATTTCTTGATACATAGCATATGCTTAATAAATTATTGTGATTGATTGATTTGATTATAACACTCTAAATTATTGCAATTCAGGGTCCAAGGTTTCCTAGGCAAAATTTATCTTCCTCTGCTATGGCTGCCAATGGCCTCATCATTATCCACAGGAACCTGGAACCCTTTACCCAACTCTGACTACCCCTTTCATTGTGTCTCCTGGAAATCTATTGTATTATTAACAAACTAGCCTTCCTATTAGACTACTCTTTTACGCCTTAAATTTTCTTGCAATCATGGAAATTTGGCTTCCAACAGAAGACATTGTACGACTGGTTATCTTCTTCTGAACTGTTTGTTTCTATGGCATAAGGGACCAGATGGAAAAGTGGACACACTCCTTGCTCCTCACTGGTACTTCCACATCCTTTCCCCACCACCATCACCAAACAATGTCTCTTCCTTCAAGAAAAGATTCATTTCATCATGTATATAATTCCAAATATATTCCAGGGGAAATTTTGTACCATATACCCAAATAAGTCTTCCTCTTTATCAAAAAGGTTCAGTACAAGACTCACAGTCCTTTCTGTCCCAACTACTTTCTTGTTACTTAGGGACTTAGTGCCACAAGTTAATACTCCTAAAAATACCTTTGCCAATTTGTTCATAAATCTTTTCAACTTTTATGAATTTCATCTTCACTTCACCTCAGCTACAAACAGTAATGGTCATCCTCTTATGTTATCCGCAAGTGCTCCACTTGTATGGCCAAGAAATCTATAATTCCTCTATCTTACCATAACTTCTATCTTTCCTTTTCTCCATCCATCCTAAGCCTATGTATATATTTTCTATAAATTATACACACTACACTCCTCTCTGCATGAACCTCAAAGAAAGAAAAGTTATTGAGTGTTGGAGTACCTGGAAATGGCAAAAGAAAGCAAGGATTTCAACTCTCCTCTCAACCAGTAAGCCCAGGAGAATGAGAGAAGTTTCAGAAAGTAAGGCAAGGATGGACAAGAAAGTTGTGTTATGAAGAAAGAGTGCGATTTCAGTAAAAGCTAGTAAATGGAAGGAGTGGGAGAGGAAAAGATATAGAATGAAGGGAAGTTTGTTGCCTACAAAGCATGCATTCCTCAGGACACAGTGGAAGGACTCAGTGTTGTTTGGCTGAAACTTTGAAGTGGGAGGATTGAAGGAATGGGAATAAGGAACTGAATGGTGAGGGGGATGGGAATAAGATTTGAAAGATGGGTGGGAGGGAGAAAGAGAACATGAATTGTAAAATGTCAGAAAACATTTATTGAAAAATGTGTCGATATATAACCTGGAAAAAATTAAAATTAAAAGAAAAGAACAACATATCCTGGCCCTTTCTCATCTTCTGTCAGGGAACACATTTTACACACACAACAGTAGAGAGTACTCACAAGTCATAATATCAATAGGTAGCCAGAGATAGATAGATAGATAAATAGATAGATAGATAGATAGATAGATAGATAGATAGATAGATGTATTTGACAAATATTTGTGTGTGCATACAAACATATATTTGCAGATATGCATATCTACATATACACATATTGAATATTTGTTCATATTCTTTGACCACTTATATATTAGGGAATTGCTTTTGGATATATATGTATGTATGTATATACTTGTGGTTGTTCATTCCATTTGCATTGTTATAATCATCTTCTTCCTCTTCTCCCATCTTCCTTGTATTTAAATGGTCAAAGAATATTAAAAAAACAGTTTTCAAAGAAGTTCTCAAAGAAGAATTAAAAGAATGTTCCAATCAATAGTAATAAGAAAAATGAATATCAGAACTTTGAGTTTTCTTATCTCAACTAGAAAATTGCCAAAGATGATAAAAAGTGCAAATAACACATATTGGAGAGATTATGGGAGCAGAGTGTCATTTTAGTGCATTATTGGTACAACTGTGAATCATTACAGTCATTTTGGAAAATAATTTGAAATTATGGAAATAAAGTGACAAAAATGTCCACATACTTTGACCCACAGATACCACTACTAGACACTAATCCCTAAGAAATCTTATAAGGTAAAATATCTATAGCCCCCTTTTTTAAAAGCAAAGAAATAGAAACAAGTAAATGCCCATCATTTGGGGAAAAGCTAAAACAAATGTGGTGCAAGAATGTAAAATGTATTACTGATCTCTACAAAATTATGAATATGATGAATACTTAGAAGTATGAAAAGATTTACATGAACTGATACAAATAAAGCAAAGAAAGCAATATGCACAATGACTGCATTTATCTTCATTAATACACACACACACACACACACACACACACACAGAGTGAATGAAAAGATATTCTTACCCCATATCTTTGCAGTGGTGGGAAGTCTATAAGTGTGTTGTGTTGCACATAATCTTGGTCATTTTTATTATTAGTTTGAAGTAGTTTTTCCTTCTTATTTTTGAGGGGAATTTTTTTACTCAGATGTTTTATTTTCCCAACTACTTGTAATAACAATTTTCAGCATATGTTTTCTGAAATTATAAGATTCAAATTATCTTTTCCTTCTCTTCCTTCCCCTCCTTTTGAAGATAGTAAGCAATGTAATGTGGGTTATACATGCATTATCATGACAAACGTACTTCCAAAATGATCATTGTTGTAAAAGAATGCTCATATAAATCCAAAGCCCCAAAATAAAACCATAAGGGAAACTAATGTGAAAAATAGTATGTTTTGATCTGCATCAAAATGCAACAGTTTTTTCTGATAAGTTGATATACATTGTTTTTATATAGCTTGGCTCTGTGGGAAGAGAAAGGAGCATATTGGAGTAATTATAGTATTTTTTTATTTTAAAAAGTTTTTAAAATGTTTTAAATGCATTAATTTCTTAACTCCTTGCAGCCTGGCTTCTGATGATTCATTCAACTGAAACTTGTTTCCCCAAGATTACATAAGGTCAATTAATTATTAAATCTAGTGGCATTTTCTTAGTCCTTATCTATATTGCAGCATTTGATGATGCCAAATGTCTCCTCATGCCAGGCATTCATATGTAGTTCTCATGAAGATGCTTCCTCTTCTCCTTCATCTCCTGACATTCCTAATTCCATTCCTGGTTAAAGTAGTTTCTGCCATATTACAATAAGGTCTTTTCCATTCATCCAATTGCTAGTGACATCCTTCCTCAAATTAATTTTCACTTACTTTTTTGGTTGTTTTTGCTTTTTATGTATCTGTGCATATATGGTTTTCCTTCAGTAGAAGGAAATTTCTAAATTCCTTGAGAAGAAAGTCTACATAATCTTTATCATTTTAACCATTAACATCTAACCCATACATAGCTTACTAAAGTATATGATAAAATGGTTTGAATTGCTTTAATTGTCAAATCTCCCCATTTATTTGGTTCCAAAACTCATTGTCAAATCTGACTCTTCCCTCTTTCTCACTCTTGCATCTAATCACCTCCAAGTCTTAATCATTCACTCCCCATATCATCTCTGGCATCTGTCCTCTTCTCCCACTTATATGACCATTTTTTGTTCCTGCAAGTTTCCTTTGATAAAGTAGTATTTTACTGACACTTTTCATATTACCATAATTTCCAAATGTCATCTTTTCCAGAATCTTCCATTGTAATAATGAAGTATATTAGCTACAAAAAAGAAATCAGCAAATTGAACAGTGCATGACTCACCTATATACTTTACATGTATTCTCTTCTACCTTTCTGTTGAGAGAAGAAATTTATTTCAGCATGAACTCTGTGAAGTCTACAGACTACTGCACTGATCTAAGTTCTAACCTTGTTCTGTGTTGTTTTCATTCCTGTGGTCATTATGCAAATTATGTTTTTGTTTCTACTAGCTTCAATCTGCATGAACTTAGACCTCTCCCTAAGTTTTATGATTTCTTCACATTTCTCATTTTTTATGTCACAATATTCCACTACATTCATATACCACAATTTGCTCAGTCATTCCCCAATGGCATACACCCACTTTGCTTCTAGCTCTTTGTTACTACAAAAATTACTGCTATAAATATTCTTTTATATATCCCTTTCTCTTTGTCTTTGACTTCCTGGAGATATGTGTCCAGTAGGTATACTGTGGAACTTTGTATGAGCAGTTTAGTGACTTTCCTAAGATAGTTCCACATTGTTTTGCAGAATTATTGGGTTAATTCAAATAGCTTTACTTAGATTGTATTACTGCACCTGTCTTCCTGCAGCTTCATTAACGATTAGCATTTTTGTCTTTTGACATTGTTGTCAATTTGATAGATTTGATGAGAAATCTCAAAGATGTTTTAATGTGCTTTTCTCTTTTAAGTGATTTGGAGAATTATATCAATCAATTAATCAGAGAATTTATGTGTGCTTACAAGGACTAGAAATAGAAAGGTTAAAACTTATCCCTGCTCAGAAGGAGTGAACATTCAAATGGGGAGACAGGTCTGTAAATTGGGTAAAAGAAGCTACAAACAGAATAGATGGGACAAGATCTTAGAAAGGAATGCACTAGCAACTGAGAAAATGGATAATGACTGGAGAAGCTCTGTCTGGATCTTCAATGACATAAGCAGGCCCATCCTGAGTACTCATTCTTTACTACTGACTTACCCTGTAGTCTACACTACTTACATATCTGCTCCTTAGAACCCCTGCGATGACTCCACCAAGTCAATGATCTGTGAAAACTTCCTGGAACTTCTACATCATGAGACAACCCAAGTACCGTCCACTATCTGCTTACTTTCTGGCCAGCACCACTCCCAAACCAGGTGCCTAGCCCCTTTGGGAGTATAATCTGCCTATACTCATTCCTCAGTGCCTTGTATACTCATACCCTGTGACACTTTCTTTATCCTAAATCTCCAGTTGTTACTGAACAAACTGCCTTCCCAATTCCCTATAGTCTGTTCAATCCAATCCACTTCTATGTGATCCCATCCTGCAATGCCCCAGAACAAATGTTCAAACCCCTTCCACAATGCTCTCTGGAATACTAGTTGGCACAGTGAATAAAGCACAAAACCTGAATCTAGGAAGTCTTCTTTCCAAATATGGACTCTGATACTTAATAGATGTGTGCCCCTGGGCAAGTCACTTAACCCTCTTTGTCTTGGTTTCTTCATCTGTAAAATAAACTAGAGAAGGAAATGGAAAATCATTCTAATATCTTTGTCAAGAAAATTCCAAACGGAGTCCTGAAGTCAGACCTGACTGAAACTACTGAGCAAAAACAACTTATTTCCTGACCATTCTTACTGTATCTCTAACTGCCTATCAAACTAAATGTTCTATAGATATCTTAAATTCAACATGTCCAAAACTGAACACATTGTATTTTCTCTCAAACCCTTTTCTCTCCCTTCCCTGTTACTGTCAAAGGTGCCATCATCCTGCCAGTCTCCAACCTAGTGTTATCGTTGACTCATCACATTCTTTTCATAAACAAATAAATATATATGTATTTATTTATTTATGTGTGTGTGTATATTAGAGGGTTTGAGTAAAGGACTTTTTTTCTCCAAAGCAAAAATTTCAAATATATATAAATACTTGAATATATTTATAAATGCATTTGAATATGTATAAATATATTTGAATATATCCCTTAATTCAAACCTCCTGACTCTTATGACACTCCGATAAGTCTGGTACAGACAGAACCTCGTCATATCACATTTGGACTATAGAAATAATTTTCTTATTATCTCCCTGCTTCAAGCTTTTCCCCATTCCAATTCATCCTCCAGTTTGTTATCAAATTAATCTTCCTAAGGTACATATCTATTCAAGTCATTTTCTTATTCAGTAACTTCAGGTCCACTATTACCTTTAAGATCAAATAAAAAGGCTTCTGAATGTCTTTTAAGGCATTAGTTACCAGATCTTTTTTCACCTTTCCAGACCCTAATTTTGTTTCAATCCATGAACTCTGTAATCCAGTGATATTGGCCTATTTAATGCTCTTTGTAGAATACATCCCATCTCCTAAGATTGTGCATTTTCTTTGGACGTTCTTCTTCTCTATAATGCTTCCTCTTCTCACTTCTGCTTCATGGCTTCTTTGGCTTCCTCTGCCAAAATAATCCTAAATCAAAGAATTTTACCATGATACTCCCTAAGACCTTCAGTGGCTTCTTGGATAAGACATAATCTCCTCACACCAACACTGAAGGTCAATATCAATCTAACTCTTATCTGCTTTGCCAGACTTTTTTGATATTGTTATCCTTAACAAACTCTATATTCTAGTCAAACTCTATTACTAGTTTTTCCTCACATTTGACACTTTCTCCTGCCTCCCTGCCTTCATAAAGAACTATGCCCCTTCTCTTGACTGCACTCCCTCCCAATTACTTTCTTTTAGAATCCATTTAGTCCATTAAAGTTTGAGTTGGGTTCTGGTACTTTCTATATGTCAGACATTTTATTTACTTGTTGATTTACATTTAATTGAACTATTTTTAAAAGTTAGTCCTAATACCACCATAAGTATAATATGTTCAGTGTTCAGGATAAGAAAATATCCTAGAATACATATCCACTGGTAGCCCCAATATTGTTCCCATGGGTTCTGTGGATGAACTATCTGACCAGAGTATTTGTCTTCACTGACCCTGAAATTGTCAGTGTTTCATCATTCTTCAAAGAAGATCCTGCCTGCTTTGGAGTAACTAGTAGGACTTGGTACATTCTGTAATTGAAAATGGATTTATAGCCATTCAGCAGCATCTTTTCTGTTTTCTTTCCTTTAAATCTCTGTATCTGTACATCTTAACATACAGTTAATACACAATATTATCAATGTGGGTGCTCCACAATGTGGCCAGCTAATAGTCCACTGGATGGAGAGTAGATCCTGAAGCTAGGAATATTCATCTTCCTGAGTGTCAATCTGGCCTGACATTTACTAGCTATGTGACCTTGGGCAAGTCATTTAACCCTGTTTGCCTCAGATAGCTTATCTGTCAAATGAACAGGAAATGGCAAGCCACTCCAGTATCTTTGCCAAGAAAACACCTAAGGGGGGCAGGAAGAGTCAGACACAACTAAAACAACTGAATAGCAGCTCCTTTCAATGTTTTAAATCACAACTCACTCATAACTTCTAATTTTATGATCATTTCCCATAAACCCCTCACAACTGATTGCTATTCATCTCTATGTATAAATGTATATGTATTAATGAATTAATTCAGTATATTTCCCTTAATGGCATGAACTGAGCAATAGGCATTTTCTGAAAGGCTGTGAATCTCACTCAGGACACCTTGTAGTAATCTGGAAGTTGGTGCAATCAGCACAGAGTCTCTTGTTCAATATTCAAATAAGATCTGTAAGATCTTACTATCTATAGAAAGTTATTCCTCCTTTTGAACTCTGTGCAGGAAATTCTCCATGACAATAGTAAATAATTTGGATAAACATATGAAGCCCACTGTGATTACTGTTACTGATAAACAAAGGATCTTTGAACAAAGTTTTCATTATTTTTAACTATCAAGGAATCTTTGATGATGTTAACATGCTGACAGTAATCCTTTTTGGAAGAAACTCCTTGAAGATTGAATGTTCTGACAAGTCAACATTTCTCTCATTTTTAATTTTACTAATACATATTTTTAGCTTAACATGTAAAAGGAATTTAACTTTCACTTTCTTTAAATTTGAGCCAAGCTCTCACCCTCCTCCTTCCCTCCTGGAATCTCCCTCCTTGGCATAGCAAGCAAAATGATAAAGATTTTAGGTGTGTAATAGTGTAAAACCTCTTCCCCTATTAGACTTTTTGAGAAAGAGAACTCAAACAAATTAAATAAAGGTGGAGAAATAAAGTGAAATATAGTATGTCTCGGTCTGTTTTCATAGTCCATCAGTTCTTTCTCTGGAGGCAGATAGAATTTTTCAGAGTGAGTCCTTGAGGATTTTCTTGGACAACTGTATTGCTACAAATAGCTAAGCCCATTCATAAATGTTCATCACATAATATTGCTATTACTGTATACAATGTTCTCCTGATCTGCTCACTTCACTTTGCATCAGTTCATTTAATACTTTCCAGGTCTTTCTTAAATCATCTTTCTCATCATTTCTTATAGCACAGTGGCATTCTATTACAATCATAAACCACAAATTGTTCAGCCATTTCCCAATTTCAGTTTCTGATTCTTTGCCACAACAAAAGAGCAACTATAAATATTTTTGTACAAACTGATCCTTTCCCCTCTTCAGTCTCTTTAGGGTACAGACCTAGTAGTGATATTACTGGGTTAAAGAGTAAGCACAGTTTTAAATCTCTTTGGGCACAGTTACAAATCACTCTCCAGAATGGTTGGAACAGTCCACAATTCCAAGAGCAGTACATTTGTGCCTTAATTCTGTAGCATCCTTTCCAGAACTTATTATTTTCCTCTTCTTTTATATTAGTCAATCTGATAAGTATTAATAAGTATTAGGTGGCAATATAGAGTTGTTTTAACTTATATTTCTCCAATCAAGAACAATTTAGAGTATTTGGGCATGTGATTATATATAGCCTTGATTTCTTCATCTGAAAACTGCCTATTCATATCCTTTGATCATTTATCAACTAGAGAATGATTTGTATTCTCATGAATTTGACTTAATTATTTATATATTTGAGAAATAAGGCCTTTCTTAGAGATCCTTGCTGTCAATTCCCCCTCCCCCTGCCAACCTTTTCCTTTTCTTCTGATGTTGGTTGCATTGGTTTTGTTTGTGCAAAACTTTTTAGTTTAATATAATCAAAGTAAATATTTCTCTTATAGAAAAATATCAGTAATAAACACATTCTGCACTGAGGCCTCTCCTTAGCTTAGAGGTTGCACTGGAACATGAGTATTGACAGATCCTATTAAGCCAAGAAGACTTTGTAGATGGACACAGCAAAAAAGACTGTTGTCTAAAATGTGACTAGTTAGGTATAGATAGGTTCATATTAAATAAATTAGCCACTAAGAATTTTTTGGTCGCATCAATACCATGATTCACGAATAGGCAAAAATACCATTGGACGACATTAATCATTTATTTTATAGAATCATAGAAATTGAGAGTCATAAGGAATGTCAGTAGATATGTAGTCTAATCCATAATGAGAAGAATCCCCAGTATAATCCCCAACAAGCAAACATCTAGTTTGAAGAAGTCAAAGAAAAAGGAAACCAACTCAAATTAAAAGACAGAAGCAATGTATAATGGCAACAGAACATAAAGTAAGAGAGACTCCAGTTCAAAGTAAATCTAATGGCTCTCCCTCTCTCTACATCAAAATTAACAAGAGATGTAGGGGAAAACTGACAGGTGAAAGAATCCTACTCACTTGTATTGAAAGGCTGACAGAGAGACAGACAGGAATAGGGGCAGAGAGTCAGACATAGTGACCTAGACTAAAAGAGACAAAGACAAACAGAAAGAAACCAGAGAAAGATAAGAAATACAGAAGACAGATTTGGCTTTTGCAAAAGGCTGATTCTAGGATTTAATGAAATGTATAGATTATATTTGCATGCATAATAATTAACTGTTTTTGCTACAATTTAGTTTAATCCAATAAAACTTAGTATTAACAAAATAACCTATTCCATGTTAGTTGTTGTTTGAAAGAACATTATGAAAGAAAGATGGGCTAGTAAATTGGAGGCAAAGCTCTGAGACTGATTACCCAATTCACCTCTATGATATCTATAGAAGTAGTAGGATGGTTAGACCTTGAAATATGATAGAAATTGAACAGAGAGTATATGGATCAGTTCCTGTAAGTACTTTGGAAACTTGATTTTGCCACCATCTTAAAATCATAGAATATTAGAGCTGAAAAGAGCCTTAGCAATCTTATAGTTTAAGCCAATCCTTTAAGATTTGGATAAACCAAGGATCAAAGTCTTGCATATAGTACACAGCTTTATAGGATAATGCATAAATCTTCATAAATTTAGAGGAGGAAAGTTTCAAAGACATCATCAATTCTAGCTCCCTATTTTTTATAGATAGGGCAACTGAGACAAAAGAGTTTAAGTGTCTTGGCTACACAGGTAAAGCAGATAGTAAAACAAATGCTTAAATCATCATTTTCTAATGGAAAACTCGATATGCAAGATTAGAACTCACATGTTTTGATTCTTTGTCTTATCTAGTTTGTTGATTTACTTTTTTAACCAAATAGAACATTTCTATTCTAAAAAAGTAAAACAGCGTATGAAAACACCATTAAAGCTGAAAGTCCTATTTCAGATATCCTAGACCTGTACTTTATTCCTATGTCTTTAGAACCAAAAGTCTAATGTAGCATTCCCATTCAAACTGCTCTCGCCTTCATTTTGAGGATAAAAAAAATACATCCTTAAAGGCTGTTTCCTTTAACGTATTAAAGGTAATGCTGCCATTTTCCTCAAAAATGAATCTTTTTCTTGTTATGTAGAATGTCTAAAATAATAAAACCCATGGAGGAGTTGGAAAACACACACACACACACACACACAAACACATACATACATAGCAATATTGCTTCCATTTAAATTGTTAATATGACTGATTTAAGAGAAGCATTTTTCTTGCTTGTTCTTACACTTCTTCTGGAATCACTGTTCCACACAAAATTGGGTTCCCCTTGGATTAATATATTTGAAAATTACATTGATTTATAACCAAATTTCTCCTCATTTAAACAGCGACCTGCAAGGGTTTCTCTGGGGAGCTGACAGGATCAGAGAAATGATGTGTTGTTCGAATTGTTCAGTGAAGTAGAATCTTCCACAAACATGTGCATATGGCACTTGGTGCTTTGGGGAGCAAACTTCTATGTTTCCTTGTTATACATTCTTCCCATAATTTGGGAGTCATATAGACACTTTGCTAGATAGAGATAACACTAATTGAATAATCAAACAATGACCATGGTCTAGTTTCTATCCAAATCAGAACCATTTACTAATATATTCAGTGCCTTTAGTACATGACCTCTAGACTAGAAACTGGTCAGCTGTCTTTAGAACATTTGGCAAATCCGCATTTCACCATGAAACAAAAATGGTTAGTAAAATTACTCTCCTTACAGTATTGAAGTTATGGAAGTGCTTCTTTCATATACTGATGCTGTTGAAACAAAAGATATATTTAGAACGGTTACCCAGATGCTAACCAGGAAAACAAAGAATTATGCTGTGATGCTTTAGATGTACTTATCATCCTTTTTTTAATTTTGGTCACTATCATGTTAGGTTCACTTTATTATTTTTATCTTTGGTATTTGTTGGTTTATATTGGCATTTATATTGTTGCTTTCTGTTTCATTTTACAAATGAGC
Organism: Gracilinanus agilis; assembly: GCF_016433145.1. NCBI lineage: Eukaryota > Metazoa > Chordata > Mammalia > Didelphimorphia > Didelphidae > Gracilinanus > Gracilinanus agilis. Next base: position 259,740,870 of record NC_058131.1, read on the forward strand.
AACTTTTTGGCGCAGATTATTTACCTTTCCTTCTTCAATGCAGACTGGCACCGCTTCTATAACTGAGAGTCAAAAAACAATGTGGTATAATTGATAATTCATTACACTTTTAATAAGAAAAATCTAGATTTTAATTCTATGTATGACACTTATTAGTTTTGTGACCTTGGGAAAGCAAACCCTTTAGTCTCTCTCAATCTCAGTTTCCTCATCAGTAAAATATAGTAGTAGTATATATTATATACTATTTTATAGAGACATTAGAAGCTTAATATAAGATTACATATGTAAAGAGCTTTGCTATCCATAGAAAGATTTGTAAATATTTTTATGGAGAGGGATCCTTCAAGTCAAGAATATGTGGGTTCAAGTCCTACTTCTAATATATTGGTTATAAGATGACTTAATTGACCTCTCAGTGACTCTGGCCATTCTCCAAGAAAAAAATTTGCAAGAGAGTTGTTGATCTGAATTTGTAAAAAGAGTTTCCTGAGAAAAATTTCCATATGCCAAATAAATCACTTATGCCTGGATACAAATAAAAAACAAAATAACACAATGGAAAGATATAATATTTGTCCTCTAAATCCCTTGTTAGAATGTGTGTGTGTGTGTGTGTGTGTGTGTGTGTGTGTGTGTGTGTGTGTGTGTGTGTAGAGACAGAGAGAAAAAGAAAGAGGGACAGAGGGGGAAGGAGGGAGAGGGGAAAGGACAAGGGAGTGAGAGAGGGAGAGGGAGAGTATTTTATATTGTCTAGGGCAATTTTAAATGGTGTTTCTTTTTCTACCTCTTGCTGCTGTGATGTGTTGGAAATATATAGAAATACTGATGATTTATGTGCATTTACTTTGTATCCTGAAACTTTGATAAAGTTGTTGATTATTTCTACTAGCTTTTTAGTTGATTCTCTAGGATTTTTTAAGTAGACCATCATATCATCTGAAAAGAGTGATAGCCTAGTCTCCTCATTGCCTATTTTAATACCTTCAATTTCTTTTTCTTCCCTATTTGCTACTGCTAGTGTTTCTAGTACAATGTTAAATAGTAGAAGTTATAATTGGCCTCCTTGTTTCATGCCTGATCTTGTTGGGAAGGCTTCTAATTTACCCCATTGCAGATGATGTTTATTAATGGTTTTAGATATAGACTGTCTATTATTTTTAGGAAAGGTCCTTCTATTCCTATAATTTCTAGTGTTTTCAATAGGAATGGATGTTATATTTTGTCAAAGGCTTTTTCAGCATCTATTGAGATAATCATGTGGTTTTTGTTGGTTTGTTTGTTAATATGGTCAATTATGTGGATGGTTTTCCTTATGTTGAACCATCCTTGCATTACTGGTATAAATCCCACCTGATCATAATGAATAACCCTCATGATCACTTGCTGGAGTGTTTTTACTAGTATTCTGCTTAAGATTTTTGCATCTATGTTCATTAAGGAGATTCGTCTATAGTTTTCTTTCTCTTTTTGATCTACTGGCTTTGGGATCAGTACCATATTTGTATCATAAAAGGAGTTTGGTAGAATTCCTTCTTTGCTTATTAAGTCAAATAGTTTATATACTATTGGAATTAGTTGTTCTTTGAATTTGATATAATTCACTTGTGAATCAATCTGGTCCTGGGAATTTTTTTCTTAGTGAGTTCTTTGATGGCTTGTTCAATTTCTTTTTTTGATATGGGATTTTTAAAAGTATACTATTTCTTCTACTGTTAATCTAGGCAATTTATATTTTTGTAAATATTCATCCATCTCACCTAAGTTGCTATATTTATTGCCATATAATTGGGAAAAATAGTTTTTAATGATTGCCTTGATTTCTTCTTCATTAGAGGTGAGGTTTCCCTTCTCATCTTTGATACTGATGATTTGGTTTTCTTCTTTCCTTTTTTTAAATTAGATTGGCCAGTACTTTGTCAATTTTCTTTGTTTTTTTTTCAAAGTATCAGCTTCTAGTCTTGTTTATTAATTCAATAGTTCTTTTACTTTCAATTTTATTGATTTCTCCTTTAATTTTTATAATCTCTAATTTGGTCTTTAACTGGGGATTTTTAATTTGTTCCCTTTCTAGTTTTTTGATTTGCATGCCCAATTCATTGATCTTTGCCCTCTCTAATTTGTTAATACATGCACTCAAGGATATAAATTTCCCCCTGAATACTGCCTTAGCTCCATCCCACAGATTTTGGTAGGATGTCTCATCATTGTCATTCTCTTCAATGAAATCATTGATTGTTTCTATGATTTCTTCTTTAACTGGATTTGGAGAATCATATTATTTAATTTCCAATTAGTTTTTGGTTTGCCTGTCCATGTGACCTTACTAATTATTATTTTTATTACATTATGATCTGAAAACATTACATTTATTATTTCTGCTCTTTTGCATTTGTTTGCAATGTCTCTGTGCCCTATTACATGGTCAATCTTTGTGAGTGTACCATGTGCAGCTGAAAAGAAGATATATTCCTTTTTGTCCCTATTTATTTTCTCCACATATCATTAAATCTAATTTTTCTAGGATTTCATTCACCTCTCTTATCTCTTTTTATTTATTTTTTGGTTAAGGATGTCCTTTTTGATAAGAACCATTAAGAAAAAATGAAGAGCAGGTCTGGAAGAAATTAAGGTTAGACTAACATCTTAGACAATATTCCACAGTAAATTCAACTTGGGTACATTACCTAAGTATGAAATATCATACCATTAAAACAATTAGAAGAAAAATATCATACACCTATCCTAGCTCAAGTTAGGGGATAAAATTTTATTGCAACTAGAGATAAGAATGGAGGTCACTAAAAATTTTAAATTAAATTATATTAATTATGTGAAATTGAGATCTTTTGTACAACAGAATTAGAATAACTAGTCTGAGAAAAGATGAGTGAAAAAAAATCTTGTATAAAAACTATATGATTCGACTTTGATATATAAAATATGCAGACAACTAGCAAAAATAAATAAATCCTAAAACCATTCATTCCCCAATAGATAACCAATTAAAGGAAATGGAGTTTACAAAAGAATTGCAAACTGTTAACAACTATAAGAAAGAATGCTTCAAATCACAAATGATAAGAAAAATGCAAATCATAACAACTCTGATGCTTCACCTCTCAAAAAGCAAATTGATAAAAATAAGAATAGATAAAAATAATCTATTATTGGATAGACTGGCTAAAGTTAGAGCCATTGCTACATTGCTTGTTGTGCTATGAGAGTACAACCACTTAGGAAAGCGTTATGGAACTATACAAATAAAGTAGCTGAAATATCCATTCCTTTGGCTTATTCTTTAGCAAGTCATATACTCTAAAAAGATCATTGACAAAAAAGAAAAAGAAAAGGATGCACATATGCAAAAATTTTTAAGGCAGCACTTTTTGTGAGTGTAAAGAAATAAAAACAAAGGATGTACATTAATCAAAGAATACTTAAACAAATTGTGATTCATAATTATTGTTGTATTAAAAAAATCTTGAACATGATGAAAACTAAAAAGCATGATTAGTGTTGTTCAGGTATTTTGGACCACAATTAGAGTTGGTTTGTTTTTTATTTTGTTTTGTTTTGGAAAAGATACTGGAATGACTGGTCATTTCTTTCTTCAGGTCATTTTACAGATGAGAAACTGAAGCAAATGGAGTTAAATGACTTATCGAGGGCCACAAAGTTAGTGTCTAAGCTAAATTTTAATTCCTATCTTCCTGACTCCAGCACTGGCACTCATTTCATTGTAACACTTAAACTTGGAAAGACACACAAATTGAAGTAGATTGACATAATCAGAACCGTGAACACAATATATATATATATATATATTGAATACAACAATATAAATTGAAAGATCAAAAATCAAAATTAATTAAAGCTGAATATTTTAGAAGAAAAGACAACAAAGTTATTTCCAAAGGAGAGATTAGAGAAGATACCCTAGCCTTCCTCCTTTGAAGAGGCTGGAATTCACAGGTATGGAAAATAATATACAACATGAGATTTGTTTTGATGCATTTTCTGGTTTGGTAAACCTTTTCTCACATTATTGAAAGATTATTTGTTATAAGACATGATTCTGGAAGACAAAGTGGGGAAGAAGGAAAATTGACAAATATAGGTCATATAAAAACAAAAGATATCAATAATATTTTAAATGAAATATAGGAAATGAAATTGGTTAGCTCTATGTTACTTTTGAATACAAGGAGATCCTGGTCTGACTGGAGAACAGAGCCCAAAGTATAAAGAGATAATAGGAAGAGGGAACCATAGTAACAGCAAACATAGGGGTGAGAGTTGCTGAATGAGGGAGGGTAGCAGCTAAGGAGAGGAAATCCAAGTGTTCTGTGGAGTACCTCAAACAAAGTTTGCTAATATAACTTTGAGAACGAATTAGAAATATATGTACTTGGTATATAAATGAAGGAGAGGGTGCCTGTAACTTCAGGGTAATTCTTGTAATTTAAGAATAACAATAATTTCCATTTCATTTGATGTTCTAAAGCCAAAGGGAATTTGCCAGGAGTAATTTTTTGCAAGGCAACCAGTTTTCCTCTGTCAGAATGTTTCCTAGAGATGACCATGCTTCTTTCCTATATTTTCACCTTTGCACATTCATCTAAGGCTTCCAAATTACTCTTTCACACCTTTACAATTCTTAGTCCACAGGAGGAAAAGGCAACATGGATCTCAAATACAATATCCTTGTTTTTCATAATTACATTCATGTCTCAGGGGCACAATATCCCCTCTTTGTGAGCAACTCTGGCTCAGAATGGCCTAGTCCAATAGAAATATAGAGTCAGACAGCTTGGGGACCAAGGATATTGATAAACACTTTAAAAGGACCATTTAGTCAGCATTAATTCCTTCAATATTCTTTCAACAGTGATATATTTGGTAAATAAATGAAAAGACTGTTCTAGAAATTCCCTTAATTTTGGTAGATTCCTTTTCAGATGAAGTTTAACACTGAAAATTGGAAATGGAATTATTTTAAATCCTCTTACCACTAGGAAGATGTTTTGATTTTTGCTTTAACCCTATGCTTACTACTTCCACCTCACCCATCAAAAAGAAAAAAAATCTTCCTAAATTGCCAGCTCCATGACCTACATTTCTTCTACTAACCCACATCCAATTTCTTTGGTATCTACCTATTTACTATTCATATTACTATTTCACTATATTATACATATTACTATTTGTTTAGTACACTTTATAATTTAGCACAATATATGTACATATACATATATATATTATTGTTACAATTAATGTTTGCTACTGATTCTCCTACTTTTGTTCACAGACCATTACTTCAATGTATTTTGTACAGGTTGCCGGCTGGCCCACCAGTGGCACAAAGGTTAGCTTTATTATTTTGCCTTACTACTGATGGACTTTGAAAAACTTGTTGTCACCCTCAAGTCTAAAACTTGACACTTGAGATACTATAGAAAAAGAGATTGCATTGCACATAACTTTCTTGGTTCAATAATAGTCTTTGTGTTGCCCCAGTGGAACTATCAAATCTCTGAATCTTTTCTTTCTTTTTTTTTCTATCCATACTATAGCTTTTAGGTTATGACTTCAAATAGTATTTTCTCTTCAAGTTTTAACCCAATGATATTTTAAGGCACATTCATTACTATATTATCCCAAGTCCCAAACTTTCAACTAGAGTCTAGCTGGCCTTTACATGCATCAGCCTAAGATCTATCTTAGAATCAATACTATTTATTAGTTCCAAGGCAGAAGAGTGGTAAGGGCCAGGCAAGTGGGGTTAAGTGACTTTCCCAGGGTTACAAAACTAGGCCACATTTGAACCTAGGACTTCCCATCTCTTGGCCTGGCTCTCAATTCACTGAGCCACCTAGCTGCTCCATCTAAGACCTAAAATCCTTTTTTTTCCCCCTTTTTTTATTTAGAATATTTTTCCATGGTTACATGATTCATAATCCCTCCCTCACTCTTTCCTTCCCCCTCCCAATTCCAATAAGCACTTCCACTGGGTTATACATGTATCATTATTTAAAACCTATTTCCATGTTATTCTTATCTATAGCAGAGTGATCCTTTATCATTAAAACCCCAATCATATCCCTATCACATTACATGATCAATCACACATTTTTCTGATGCATTTCTCTTTCCACAGTTCTTTCTCTGGATGTGGATAGCATTCTTTCTCACAAGTTCTTCTGGATTGCCCTGGGTCATTTCATTGCTGCTATTAGAGAAGTTCATTATGTTCGATTGTGCCATTATGTATCAGTCTTTGTGTTCTGTTCCTTTCCCTCTGCATCAAATCCTGGTGGTCATCCCAATTCACATGGAATTGCTCCAGTTCCTTATTCTTTTCAGCACAATAATATTCCATAACCAACATAAACCACAATTTATTGAGCTATTTCCCAATCAATGGACATCCCCTCATTTTCCAATTTTTTTGCTACCACAAAGAGTGTGGCTATAAATATTTTGGTACAAGTTTTTTCCCCTTATTATCTCTTTGGGGTACAAACCCAACAAAGGTATGGCTGGGTCAAAGGGTAGGCATTCCTTTAAAACCCTTTGCTCATAGTTCCAAATTGCCCTCCAGAATGGTTGGGCCAATTCACAACTCCACTAGCAGTGCATTAGTGTCCCAATTTTGCCACATCCTCTCCAACATTTATCTCTTACCTTTGATGCTATATTGGACAGTCTGATAGATGTAAGATGCTACCTCAAAGTTGTTTTAATTTACATTTCTCTAATCAGGAGGAATTTAGAACACTTTTCATGTGCTTATTGATAGTTTTGATTTCATCATGTGAAAACTGTCTATTCATGTCCCTTTGACTCTTTGTCGATTGTGGAATGGCTTGATTTTCTGTAAATTTGACTTAGTTCCTTATATATTTGGGAAAGTTTTACAAGACCAGACTTCTGATGGTTCTAGTTTCTACAGGCATAAGACACTCAATTTCATTGTATGCTGATCTTGGCATTTCTTACTTTCTTTCTCTACTATGCAATGTTGGGTTATTTTTTATTTTATTTTTATTGTCATGCAAAACTTCCATATTGGTCATTGTTGTAAGAGTGAAGTAAACATAACCAAAACCCCAAAATAAAACCAAAAATAAATTGATGTGAAAGATGACTCCGACAGATCTTTCTCTGAAGTTTGAGAGCATTCCCCTTCATGTCTTTCAGTATTATCCTGGATGATTGCATTGCTGAGATTAGTCATATTTTCACAGATAATGTTATATTCAATAATCTGGGAAGAGATGGATGCCACCTTGACTGACAGGGATGGCAGTTGAGAGCTTGGAATGTTCCCAGGTGCCATGAGCCAGGGACAAATGTCAGTTAGCCCCACACTATATATACCCCTCACAGCTACATTGAAGGAGGTTCTCTGGACTCAGAGGCTGAGAACTGGAGATCATAGATCTCTGCAAACCTCTGTGGTTCAATCTGGGCAGTGAGTGGCTGACTGAAGGGTGGTTGAAGGGTGGCCAGGAGGTTGAAGAAGAAGAGGGTAGGAAAGCCTGAATCTATTTCCTGCTTGACTGTTAGAGCTAGTGAACCATCAACACTAGTAGTGAGAGAGCTGAGAGAATAAAGACCATCAATATATCTGCAGCAATAGCCTTCCCTATTCTCTGGCTTGGCTGTGGCCAAGTCTGGCCATAGATAGAGGGAAAGATGAAATCTCAAGCCTCTATCAGATCAGTAGCCTCTAGTCCTGATTGTTAATTAGTCTCTAATAGATAATAGATCAATAGGGTTTCCAATCACCAATCCTTGACCTTGTTATCCTTTCCCTAACTGTAGATAAAAGAATGTTCAATAACAAGTACCTTCCTGAGTGGTCTTTCTATCATGGCCCTTGGGAAGGGAGTCAAACACAGTCAGATCCTGACCATTATCCAAGGCTGATCAATAGCCCATTACCAATCTATCTAACCCCAGGTAGGGCCTGGAAAGTTTACCCATCTATCTGACCTCTCAAGGGTCCTTACTTGGGCAGATGTTAAAGGAATTTCCAACAGGTTACCAACCAAACCTGTTAGAATGAAGGGGATAACTTATAGCAGCAGCCAGGGTGATAGGAGTAGGTGTTCCTCCCACCAACTGCAGCTGAGGAGATCATACACAGATACATATCATCACCATTATTATACAGCTATATCTCCATTACTACCCTTTATGTCTTTAACAATAATCATCATTTAATATTGATGTTATTGTGTGCAATGTTCTCCTAGTCCTGCTTATTTCCAGATCTTTCCAGCTTTCTCTGAAATCATCTTGTTTATCATTTCTTGTAGCACAATAGTATTTAATTACCTACATGTACCACAATTTGTTCAGCCATTTCCCAATCAATGGGTATTCCCTCAATTTCTAGTTCTTTGACACTACAAAAAGAGCAACTATAAATATTTTTAAACAAGTAGGTTCTTTCCCCTTTTTTATTATCTCTTTGGGATACAGAACCCAGTAGTGATATTACTGGATCTTATGGTATGCACAGTTTAATAGCACTTTGGGTATAATTCCAAATTGACCTCCAGAATGATTGGATTAATTCACAACTTCACCAACAATGAATCAGTGTCTCAATTTTGCCTCATTCCCTCCAACATTTATCACTTTCCATTAGTGCTATATTAGCCAATCTGATAGGTATGAAGTGGTACCTCAGTGTTATTTTAATTTGCATATCTGGGAGGTAGGTAGGGGGATGGAGCAAAGATGGAAGCTTAGTAGCAGCAAAAGCTGAAACTGCTCTGCCAATCCTTTCAAACCAATCTTTAAAATGTGCCTCAAAACAATGAGTCAAAACCAACAGGATGGAGTGAGGGGGTTCTCCCACTGAAAACACCTTGAAAGGTAGGCAGAGAGAGAGAGAGAGAGAGTTAATTTTCTCAGGTTAAGAGGGAAACAGAAACAAAACTGCATACAAAGGAGTGCTGGCCAACCAACCCACCCCGACACCCCCACCTACTGCTCCAGATTATCCTAACTATTGGATCCTGGGACACTGACTACACAAGCAAAAGAGCATCTCAGACCCTCATCTTGAAGTCTCAGGCCCTGGCATCAGCCTGCAGTGAGGCCAGGAATTCATAATACTAGGTCCTTTCAAGCCTGCTCTGCTCCATTGAAGACCTAGACCATTATTGGTGAAGACATGACATGCTTGTAGAGCTGGCACTCAGAGAGCTACTCCATTGCCACTCTTCCCAGCATCTAAGGACATTTTTTTGCATGCCCTGCTCCTCTGTCTAGCCTCCCAAAGGAAGCACTTCCTCCCTCAGTTCTCTTCAGTAATGTGGGGGCTCACAGACAGCTTGAATTTGCCCTCTGGGCACTCCAAGCCAGAAAAGGTTTACAAATGCTAACTTAGGCCCTGGGCAAAATAATTCACAGTGCTGATCTCTGCAAGGCAACAGTAGGGAAGGCAGAATCAGCAGTTTTCTGAATTCCCAGTCCAGAAGCAAAGTCAAGATGGCTGCTTAGATGCAGCAAAGGTCCAGACCTCTGTGAAAACACTTCTACACAAATCAAAAATAGCATGCTTTGAGGTGACAAAAAAACCCAAATCTAACCACAGGACTTAGATGGGGGACCCTCTTACTGGATTCAACTTAAAAGGTAAACAAAAAACAGCCTTAATTTTCGGGTTTAAGGAAAAGGAAAAAAGGAAGGTCCCAAGACCTCTCCCCTGCTTACTGTGTTGAGTCTCCTGAGATAGCTGGAATCTTGGGGTGAGGGCACCAACCCAGAGAGAGTGCCTTGCTGACAGAGCTGTGCCAGACTCAGGGAGCTGACCACAGTTAGCAGGAAGACACCTAGAGGAAAAGCATGGAGAGGGCAGCCTAGTCCCAGCCAAAACTCTCCATCTTGTTACACACACACACACACACACACAATTTCTGTAGCTTTTGGACTAAGGGCACATCCAGCTCTACATATAAGCTCCACACAGGTATAATCTTATCAATAAGGCAGATAAGAAACCTTCAGAAGGTAGGGAAGCTCAATCTCCAACACCCCTACCTCACTGACTATGTTGAGAACCTTGCTGACTAAGTTCCCAGGGAGAAGGTTGCAATGACTACAGAATACCTTGTAACAGGGCAGGAAGCACAGATCCCTTCAGCCTCCATACACCTTCAGGAACACCTTCAGCTTCAGCTGCCAGCTAGGGAAGCTCTGACCTCAGGGTTCTTTAATACTCCATCAGCCTAATCCAGTCAATCAGCAGAGCAGAGAAGAACCCCTTCAGGACAGAATAGCCCATAGATTCAGCAAATAAACAGAGGAGCAAGATTACAGTCAATGACAGGGGGTGAAAGAAGGAAAAAAATATGAGTAAACAACAGGAAAAAAGAACAAAGAAATTACAATCGATAGCTTCTATCCATGTAATGAACAAAAAGAAAATAGAATAGAGGAACACAAAGCAAAAATGCAGAAATTCCAGCAAATTGGACACAGGCTTTGAGAACTCAAAACACAATTCAAAAAACAATTAAGAGAGGCTGAAGACAATTGGGAAAAGAACTTAAAAAGCAAAATAAGTCATCTGGAAACAAAGGCATATGAACTATGTTATACTGTGAAGGCAGTTACTTATTTCAGTTTGACACACCCAGAGGCTTGGGTGAGAGAGATAAATAGGAAGTGATTCTTGGGCAGTCAGACTAAAATAGAAGTGGGAACATTCTATTGAGCTCTTCAGTGGTTGGTTGGGACCTGAAGATTCCAAACCAATCAGGATAGACTTCTCCCTTCACTGAGTCATTGAGAAAACTCATGTGAGTTCTCAAACTATTATGGAGCATTTAAAAACCTCAGAGGAAGGGTTTTTAACCATTTTTTGCTGTTTGGTGTTTTTTCTCTCCTGTGTCTTGGTCTTATTGGTAATATTGTTGAAGTCTTATTGTATACATTGTATATTTGTTTGCATCTTGTTGTATACATTGTTTCTTGTGAATTCTAGTAATAGTACCATTGTTTTAGCACCAAGTCTATTTGTGGTAGAAATACTAACCAGGGTAATTAAGGAGGATTTGATTGATTGTTTAATATACTATATGTGGCAAGTGATTTTGCGTATTCCTTATTTGATGTTTAAATGTGTTCCTAAGTATTTGAGTGGCTATAAATGTGGAAATAGCACAGCCAATATGGAATATAATAGTATTAGATATAGTGACACATATGCCTGTTTTACAGTAGAATACTCACCATATTCTATATACTATATAAGCACAGAACTATAAGTTTCATGATTAAGGTAATGATCAATTGGTTTTGTAAAGATTTGAAGGTGAAGGTAATGCTAAGATTATTGCAAATACAAATACACAATATGGAGTTGTATATACAACAAAACCAGGACTTTGGATGAACACAGTGTAAACATAATGAAACACCTGATGTAGCCAGTGGTGAAACTAGAGTAGAACAGGAAAATATGGCTCAAGACGATGGTGACATGCCAATTTCTCTTTTTCCCTTGCATGATCTCCCAGTGATTAGAGATGATGGGAATTTTCACATTAAACAACACACAAGGTTTAAGCCAGAAGACATAGATTCCATTAAAAGGAAGGCCCCAGAATTCTGTGATGAGCCAGGGAAATTTGTAAAACTGTGGAGATCCATGGTAAAGACCTTTGACCCGGATTTTAATGATTTCTGGTTCATCTTGGGAGAGAGCTTATCAAGGCATGATAGACAAAAGTTTATAGAGGAGATGAGGAATACCCAAGACATAACACCATGGCTTGAAAATTGACAAGAACTTGATCTAAATTCTGTGCTCATTTACCGAATGTGAAAGCAAGCAAGGAAATCTTTTATTAAGGTGCTGGAGAATAATTCAAGGCAGGCCAATGTGTGGTCAAAGTTTGAGAACACATGGCAGACAGGTCAAGAAACACCTGCAAAATTTCTTGACAGGATTATTGAGGCCATAGAGACACACTTAGGCCTTGATGTCCAGGAAGATACCACCTTGGACCATGTTAAAATAATATTTGTAAATAATATGGTACCAAATATGAGGAAGTTTTTTTGGTAGAGAATTGCCCAGTTTGGGAGATGTTTACTTTAAATGATTTACAACAAAAGGGAATGTATGTGTATGCTCTGAAGAAGGACAGAGTACATGAGGAAAAGGATACAGTGATAGAGAATCTCCGAAGACAGCTAAGGGAGGCTAACAGCAAGGCTAAGGACAAAGAAATACATGAGAAAAAAACAGTGGCTACATTGAGGGCATCAGAAAGAAAGAGTAACAACTATAGGAAAACTAATAATGTGAGAAACAGTTACCAAGGGAGCAGATGTTACTTATGTAACAGAATTGGGTTCCTCATAAAGGATTTTAGATTTAAGGGTCAGTTTGACAGGCAGAAGTATAACAACAGGAATTATGGGCATAATAATTATTATAACAATAGGAGGAACTACTGTAATAATAGTAATTATGGGTATAGTCAATGAAATGGGTTTATTTACCAGAATGTTTGCTTTCAAAGGACATAAGCTCAAGCCCCAAATATGGCCACAATGCAGGATTTCATTAAAACTGGTTATCACCCAAAATACAGTCAGGTTGTATCTGGAAATGTTAATCATGGAAATCAGAATTGAGGGCTAGCTTCATTATGAAGGTGTGCCTGAAATTCAGAAGTAATTAATCAGGTTGATGGGAATAAAGTGAATATTGAACAAATTGTATATCTTAAAGATAATGGAAATGTGAATAATGTTGATGATATAATTGGTGTTAATAATAATTTGATTGATTTTAATAGTAATTTAAGAAATAATGGTGATATTTAATCAATGTTAATGGTAATTTAAAAATAATCTTATTAAACTTTCCCTGATTCTCTTATGACAACTAAAACATGAAAATGGTGTCTTGAAAACCAGAAATGACCATCTTGAAAATAAGGCAAAGATGAAAGATGAAATACAAATAAAATCAGACCAAAAGGAGAAGGATGATCAAAAAGCCAGGGATAAAATTCAATCTTTAAAAATTAGAATTCAACAACTAGAAGCAAATGACTTCACAAGGCAACAAGTCTATAAAACAAAATCAAAAGAATGAAAAAATTGAGGAAAATATGAAACATCTCATTGATAAAACTTCAAACCTGGAAAATAGATTCAGGAGAGACAATTTAAGAATTTTTGGACTACTGGAAGATCATGACAAAAGAAAAAACCTGGACATCATTCTAGAGGAAATTATCTAAGAAAACTGTCCTGATATTCTCAAACAAGAGGGAATAATGGAGATTGAAAGAACACACAGATCACCTCCTGCATTTAATTCCTAATTGACAACACCCAAGGATGTTATAACCAAATTCAAGAACTACCAGACCACAGAAAAGATACAAGCTACAAAGAAGAAGCCATTCAGATACCATGGAACCACATTTATGATAACACAGTACTTGGTTACATCCACACTGAAGGACCAGAAGGCATGGAATATGATATTCTGGAAAGCAAAGGAACAGGGTCTCTAGCCAAGAATCAACTACCCACCAAAACTGACTCTATTCTTGCAGGGGAAACTATGGTCATTTAATAAAATAGAAAAATTCCTAGCATTCATAAAGAAAAGACAGAACTTAAACAGAAAATTTGATTCCCCAAACACAGAACTCAAGAGAATCACCAAAAGGTAATTAATAAAGGAGAAAAAAAACTTTTTTAAGGGACCCAATAAGTTCAAATGATTTGTATTCCTATAAGAAAAGATGTTATTATCATCGGGGTAGCTAGAAGAAGTATACTTAGAGCAAACAGTGACAAAGTGTANACAATACCCAGGAATGCTATTGCCAAATTCAACAACTACCAGACCAAGTGAAAGACACTATAAGCTGCTAAGAAGAAACCATTCAAATATCATGGAACTACAGTTAGGATAACATAGGACCTAGCTGCATCCACACTGAAGGACCAGAAGGCATAGAATATGATATTCTGGAAAGCAAGGGAACTGGGTTTACAACCAAGAATCAACTACCCAGCAAAATTGACCATATTCTTACAGGGGTAAAAGTATGGTCATTTAATAAAATAGAAGACTTCCAAGCATTCCTAAAGAAAAGACCTGTCTTAAACAGAACATTTGTTGCCCAAACAGAGAACTCAAGAGAATCACCAAAAGGTAATTAAGAAAGGGGAAAAAAATTTAAGGGACCCAATAAGTTCAAATGATTTGTATTCCTATAAGAAAAGATAATATTGATAACTCTTAAAATTGTTTTTATCATCAGGGTAGCTAGAAGAAGTATACTTGGAGGGTACAGTGACAAATTGTATAGGATGATATGTATAGATATAGATATAGATATATAGATATATATATATATATAAAACTAGGGGTAAAAAAGAGGATAATACTAAGAGAAATGGGAAAAGAAAAAAGGGGTCAATTTATATTTCTTAAAGAAGCACATGGGGTGAGGGGAGAAAGACAAATACAATGGAAGGGTAAAAGTGGTTGGAACAGGTAATACTTAATACTTGTTTTGAAATTGACTCAAAGAGGGAAGAACAATCAGATCCATTGGGGAAGAGAATTGTATCATGCCCTATAGCTAAGTGGAAGGGAAATAAACAGGCTGGTGTGGGGGAAGCAATACAAGGGAGATAGATGGTGGGAGGTAGTTTAAAAGACACTATAGTAAGAAGGGAATCAATAAAAGGGGAGGTGCTGGGAAGGGGCATAAAATTAGGGAGGGGAAAAGGGAGAAACTGACTAAAAGCAAAAAGTTGGAGAGGACAGTAAGAGGAATAAGAGAACAGATAGAACTTAAGGAGGAATTCAAAATGGAGGGAAATGCACAGATAGTAATCATAACTGTGAATGTGAATGGGATGAATTCATGAATAAAAAAGAAGTGAATAGCAGGATTAAAAACCAGGATCCAACCACATGTTGTCTACAAGAAACACAATAGAGGCAGGCAGACATACACAGGGTAAAGATAAGGAGGTGGAGCAGAATTTACTGAGCTGCAACTGAGACAAAGAAGGCAGAAGTAGCAATAATGATCTCAAACAAAGATAAAGCAAAAATAAATCTCATTAAAAGAGATAAGGAAGGTAATTACATCTTGTTGAAAGCCAGTATAAATAATATAGAAATAATCAATACTCAACATATATGCACCAAATGGTATAGCATTTGTATTTCTAAAAAACAAACTAAAGAAGCTTAAGAAGAAAGTAGATAGTAAAACCATACTAGTGGAGGACCTTAACCTTCCTTTATCTATCAGAACAAGATAAACCAAAAAATAAATAAGAAAGAAGTAAGGGAAGTGAATGAATTGTTAGAAAAATAGAGCTAAACGATATTTGGAGAAAAATAAATAGGGATAAAAAGTAATATAACTTCTTTTCAGAAACACATGGCACATATACAAAGATTGACCATGTACTATGGCATAAAAGAATTGCAGGCAAATATAGGAAATCAGAAATAATTAATGCAAGTTTTTCATACCATAATGCAATAAAAATCATAATCAATAAGGGCTTATGAAAAGGCAGATTTAAAACTAATTGGAAACTAAATAATCTTATTCATCATAATTGGTTGGTCAAAGAACAAATCAAAGAAACAGTTACTGATTTCATTGAAGAGAATGACAATGAGGAAACAACTTATCAAAATCTATGAGATGCAGCCAACGTAGTACTCAGGGGAAAATTTATATCCCTAAGTGTGTATATTAACAAATTACAGAGGGAAGAGGCCAATGAATTTGACATGCAAATTAAAAAAATTAGAAATAGAACAAATTAAAATTCCCTAAATAAACACTAAATTGGAAATCAAAAAAATCAAAGGAGAAATTAATAAAATTGAAAAGGAAAGAACTATTGAACTAATAAATAAGACTAGGAGCTGGTACTTTGAAAAAACAAATAAAATGGATATAGTACTGGTCAATCTAATTTTTAAAAAGAATAAAATCCAAATTAACAGTATCAAGTATGAAAGGGGCAACATCACCTCTAATGAAGAGGAAATTAAGGTAATTATTAAGAACTATTTTGTTCAATTATACAACAATAAATATGACAATCTGGGCAATTGAATGAATATTTATAAAAATATAAATTGCCTAGATTAATAGAAGAGTAAATTGAACGCAAAAAATCCCATCTCCGAAAAAGAAATTGAACAAGCCATCAAAGAACTCCCTAAGAAAAAATCCCCAAGGCCAGATGGATTCACAATTGAATTCTTTCAAACATTTAAAGAACAACTAATCCTGATACTATACAAACTATTTGACAAAATAAGCAAAGAAGGAGTTCTACCAAATTCACTTTTTGACACAAATATTGTACTGATTCCAAAGCCAGGCAGACAAAAAAACAGAGAAAGAAAATGACAGACCAATCTCCTTAATGAACATAGATGCAAAAATCTTAAATACAATCCTAGCAAAAAAAATTCCAGTAAGTTATCACGAGGACTATTCATTATGATCAGGTGGGATCTATACCAAGAATACAAGGATTGTTTAATATTAAGAAAACTATCCATATCATTGACCATGTCAACAATCAAACCAACAGAAATCACATGATTATCTTAATAGATGCTGAAAAGGCCTTTGACAAAATACAATACCCATTCCTATTGAAAACACTAGAAAGTATAGGAATAGATGGGCCTTTTCTAAAAATAATAAACAGTATATAAGTAAAACCATAAGCAATCATCATCTACAATGGAGATAAATTAGAAGCCCTCTCAATAAGTTCAGGAGTGAAGCAAGGAGGCCCATTATCATCTCTATTATTTAAAATTATACTAGAAATGCTAGCAGTAGCAATTAAAGAAGGAAAATGGAATTGATGGGATTAAAGTGGCAATGAGGAGATTAAACTCTCACTCTTTACAGATGATATGATGGTGTACTTAAAGAATCCTAGAGAATCAACTAAAAAGCTAGTGGAAATAGTCTACAATTTTAGCAAAGTTTCAGGATACAAAATAAATGCACATAAATCATCAGACTTATAGGTCCTTTCCCTTTTTATTTTTATCTCTTTGTTATACAAATCTAGTAATGATATTGCTGGAACAAAGGGTTATAAAGTTTTATAGTTCTTTGGATGTAGGTCAAAATTGCTCTCCAGAATGATTGAATAATTTCACTCCCACTCCCACAGTGCATTGTTGTCTCAGTTTTCCCATATCGCTTCCCAGTTCCAAGTCATTTTCCTTTTCTGTCAAGAGAACTAATCTCATAGGTATGTGGTGGTATATCAGAGATGTTTTAAATTTTAATTATCTAATTAATAGTGATTTAGATAATTTTTGCATGACTATAGAATACTTTATTTATTTTGAGAACTGCCTATTCGTATCCTTTATGCACTTATTAAATGGGGAATGAGATTTTTATTAGTTATAAAAAATTGTACCATAATGATTTATGTGTATTTTTTCTACAGCCTAGTTCCTCCTGTTTTTTCTGACCACCACCTCCCCAAATTTGTCTTCTTTTCTATTAGCCCTAACCCCTTTCTCTTATTCCCTTCCACTCTTACTTTCCTATAGGGTAAGATAATTCAATAGGAATATCAAGGAAATACTTCAAAGCATAAGTAAAAAAGGACATGCTTCAAAATGAATATTGGAGCACTATAATCCTCAAAAAGATGGGGTAAAATAATTTTTAGCCCAAGATTATTTAGGAGGCTGCTAGAAAAGATCTTGCACATTAGTATAGAAATGGAGGGCAACATGCTAAGGCAGGCCCCACTGAAAACAATAGTCCATTGAGTGCTCATTTTTTTTCTCCTGACAGATTATGCATAGATTTGCTGGGTATATAATTCCTGGTTGAAGTTCTAACTCCTTTGCCCTCTGGAATATCATATTCTAGATCCTCTGATCTTCTAATGTAGAAACTGCTAGACCTTGTATTTTTCTGATTGCGGTTCCATGATATATTAATTGGTTCTTTTTGTCTATTTGCAATATTTCTCTCCTTGATCCACAAATTCTGGAATTAGGCTATAATATTCCTGGAAATTATCCTTTTGGGAGCACTTTCAGGAGTTTATCAGTAGATTTTTTTCTTTTATTTTTTGCCCTCTGGTTCTTGAATATCAAGGAAGTTTTTCTTGATAATTTCTTGAAAGATAATATCTATGCTCTTTTTTATCATAGTTTTTAGTTAGTTTGATAATTCTTAGATCATCTTTCCTAAGTTTATTTTCCATATCAGTTGTTTTTTAAGTGTATATTTCATATTTCTTCTATTTTTTTCATTCTTTTGACTTTGTTTCTTGATGTCTCATGGACTTGGACTTGTCCATTTTTAAGCCATTATTTTCTCAAATGAGATCTTGCTCCTCCTTTTCTATTTGGCCAATTCTACTTTTTAAAGAGTTATTTTCTTCAGGTTATTTTTGTACCTTTTTCCCCACATGATCATTTCTGTCTTTTAAGAACTTCTTTTCAATGCATTTTTGTGTATTGTTTTCCATTTGTCCAATTCTGCCTCATTGGATTTTCCCATCTCTTTTACCAGCTGGACTATACTGTTTTTTAATATATTAATTTCATCAATTTTTTTGTAACTCCTTTACCAAGCTGTTGGCTTTTTTTCATGTTTTTTCCAGAATCACTCTCATTTATTTTCCTATTATTTCTTCTACATCTCTTATTTGATTTTTAAAATAATTATTGAGTTCCTCCATTAATTCTTTTGGAGGCTTTGGATTCAGCAGTATTTACTTTGTTACCTTCTTTTGAATTTGTGTTTTTGCATTCTCTGTTACCAAAATAATTTTCTGTTTTGAGTTTCTTTTTTTGTCTTTTGCTCATTTTTCAGCCTTTTCCTTTTCTTTAAAATAAATTGTAAAAATTGAGCTCTGTTCCCATGATGAAGGGAACACTGTTCCAAGCTTCAGGTTTTTATTCAGCTACCCTCAGTGCTAGCTTTGGGGATGTATATGCAGTTTGGACTTAGATACTTTATATCCTCTCTTGCACAGCTCTTGCAAAAGATGCACCAAGTCTCTCTGACAGATTTTTGCACTTGGGCTTGCAATCAAGATGTCATTGACATAGTAGAACAATTTGCTGTCTTGGAATTTTGTACTTTCTAGATCCCTTTTCAATATTTGGCAAAATATTGTTTCTAAATCACAATACCCTTGGGGCAGTCTTTGCCAAGCTACCAGGTGGAATTTCCAAGTGAATGCAATGATGTCCTGGCTATCCTTTGCCAATAGGATGGTATAATAAACACTGCACAGATCACGCACACGAATATCTGGCATTGCTTGGGATCTCAGAAATAATTTTGTTGGGACTTGGTATGACAGCATGACATTTCTTCACAAAGTTATTAACTTCCCTTAGATCTTGTATTAATCTCCACTGAACCTTGCCTTGTTCATCAAGCTTGTTTTTCTTAATAGCTAATATAGAGGTGTCATAATCTGAAATAGTTGGAACTAAGGTCTTCTGCTTTAAGAGACTCTCTATAATTGGTGTTATGCCTTCTGTGGCTTCTTTGCTAAGCCTATACTGAGGAATCTTTGGAGGTATCCTTTCTTTGACTTCTATATATATATATTGGTGAGGCTGATTTTAAGATGCCCACATCGCTGGAGTTTTTTGCCCACACCTCGCCTGGCACATTATTGGGGATTTCATATATGCATCCAATATTTTGCACCTGGGCATTTTCTGCTATCTGCTCTAAGAATAATAGTGGATGGTGTTTGAGTGATTGTTTAAGAAAATGCAGAAAAATGTCCCCAGACTAGTTGCACTGAATTGTAGCACCTATTTTACATTAAAAAATCATGTCCAATGAGATTGGAAGGGCACCCAAGGATCAATAGGAATGTGTGGTTGATGCTAAGGGGTCTGAGGCTTACCATTTTTGTTCTTAGTTTTGGTACCCTTTGGATTTTCCCTGTAGTGCCTTTGACTTGACGTTTCCTATGATATCTCTTGGAGGAGTTTTGAGAATATTCCTGGTAGCCCCCGGGGTCTATTAGTGCTGTATACATTTCATTCCCAACCCTGATTGTCACATGGTTGGTTATTTTCATTATCTTGGTGGAGGGGTACCAGTGGATTGATGTTGACAATAGTATCACAGTCCTTCCCTTGTGCTATATCCAACCCAGTCTGTTTCCCTCCAAAGTTGATTGTTTCCCCTTTGAGATTTACTTCCCTTTGATCTTTCTCAGTCATGATTGATTATGTTCTGTGACCACTATATTCAATAATATCATTGATTGGTTCAGGTGTATCATGCAAGATGTTTTTATAGCCAGGTAAGGTGTTATATGATTCTGTTTGTATTATTGGGTTTGGGTAAGGAAAAGATTCTTTTGTGTTCTTGATCATTTCTGTTTGATCTTCATTTTTGTTTGACTCAAGAAAAACTTGTCTGTGATTAAAGGTTTCATTGCAAGACTTCGTTGTCTCTTTACTTTTTGCCTTAGCAGGCTTGGATATAGATACAGTTTGTTTTGGATTTCTATTTTCCTTTTCATTCTCCCCTGATTCTGCATAAGTTTGCTCATTTGCTTGTTTTTGAAGGTCTTTTAATCTAGTTGATCTTTCTGCATACATTTCTGTGTGTTTGGAAAGTGCAAGAATCAGTACTTTTGGTACAGAATTTTCCTTGAGATCTGTTGCAAGGACAGATTCTTTGCAGTTTGGATTCTTTGATAATTCATTGCATTAACAAGATGGACTTCAGTTAAACTTTGTTTTAAATACTTTTTGCTATTCCCCTCAGTAAGCAACAAAGGTTTTGTATTGGTTTTGTTTCCTTCTGTTGCAACCTTAAGTTTCACATATCTCTGTTCTTGATTTTTCTTTAACTTGTGATTTTTCCACCTGCATTTCTGTGTGTTTGTAAACTGACAAGATTGGTATGTTTGGGACAGCGTCCCTCCTGATTGTGGCAGGGACAATCTCCTTGCTGGTTGGATTTAGCATTGAAGTTATTGTTACTTCCTGAAAACTCATTTGCAATATCACTTTCCTTTTCCTCTTGGGGGGATTATTTTCTTGCATGACTAAAGATCCCTTTTCTAATCTTTCCTTCCCATTCCCATATGTACAGATCTGTTTTGTTTTATCTATTTCTGTAGCAGTTTGTGTTTCAAATTGATCAGAACATCTCTGTAAGTTTTGTATATTCATTGGTTAATAATTGCTTTTAGGGTGAAGTTTCTGTCATTGTGTTTTGATTTTGCATATCAGTGCATTCTTTTCTGTATGTGTTGCAGATTTGAAGTTTGTCTTTGCTTTTTCTTGTGATTTGCTTTGATTTATGGCTTTGATTTTGCTTTATCCCATTATCATGTCTCTTGTACTCTCTTTCCATGTCTTTATGCTTGTAAGTATGTCTGCTTGTATATTGTTTTGATTTTCCTCTATTATCTTTGCTGTTTCTGTCCCATAAATGTCATTTTTTATACTTTGCAAGTCTTTCTGTAACTGCATTTCTTCATCTAAGGTTTCTTTGCTTTCAGTCATTGTTCCACCATCCCCATCCACTATTTTAAAATCCCAACTTTTATCTAATTGGCTTTTTGTCCTTTCCTTGCCTTTGCA
This sequence comes from Gracilinanus agilis, assembly GCF_016433145.1. Taxonomy (NCBI): domain Eukaryota; kingdom Metazoa; phylum Chordata; class Mammalia; order Didelphimorphia; family Didelphidae; genus Gracilinanus; species Gracilinanus agilis. The sequence goes on from NC_058131.1 coordinate 259,762,540, forward strand.
CTCTTTCCCTATGATTTTGAGTGCTAACACAGAGTCCTGGCTTCATGCACTAGCTTGTATACCCAAATATCGTGGTCTTGCTCCTTGTGATATGTACCTCTCCATTATACCCAAGTCTTGTGTACTTTTTTGCTTGTGTACTTTTTGCAACCCCACATTCATGATTGCAGCATCTATCTTTTATTTTGATTGTATTTTGAATCGGAATAGCTATTGGAGTAAGTTTTCCTTCAGTTATTAATGCTATTTGGGTTTTTGAAGTTAATTTGTTGTTTATACCAACAATCTTTTACAAAATGGCCCCTTCTCTCACAATGATAGACTCTTCTCAACACAAGCCAGCATTTATGAACAGCCTAGGGTTTTAGCTCTGATTACTAGAGCTAAGCAAAAGCTGAGGAGAAAAAAATGTTGATCTCACTCATGGAAGACAATAATAATGCAATTGGAAAGGAACTTTTGGCTCTTTCCTTTCTTTGTGATTCTTATTGTCTCTGGTTTCTGTCTATATGTCAGAAATGGATTGTGCTGGAAGTAAGGTCATTTTGTCTAATCAGTCATATGAGTCTCCAGTTTTTATTCTATATGCTAAAACTGCAGTGATCAGTGAGCACAAGCACAAGAAGGTATTTCCTACATTAAGATGTACTATCAGCATTCTGTTTTCATTTGAGAAAAAAATTAGAAATACACATTATATAAATGAGGGAATGACTATGACTTTGGGATAATTCTTATAATTTCAGAAAAACAATTATTTCTATTCCATTTGATTCTTTAAAACCAAGGAGAATTTGCCATAAATAATTTGCTGGTTACTTTACTCTGTGAGCATTCTAGCATAAAAATTTATATCTATAGAAATGCTCCAGAAGTAATTTAACCTTCGCAGAATCCTGAGTCTATGACTTCTCTCATTCTATAAACTTAGCTTCTGTAGCTCTGAGGGACCTATTTACATATGGGCTCCTAGAAAGTTATTAAAATTTTGAAGCACTTTGTCAGGATCCCCTCCAAAATAAACCTCCATTTTTCTATGTCACCAGAGGACATGACAATTCAAAATAAAATAAAATTAATCTAATAAGACAGTAAAATAAATGACTATATTTGCTCTAAATATATAAATATTTACCTCTCCCAGGAGGTAAGGGGACACTCAGGGAAAATATATGGCTCTAGAATATATAGATAAAGGAACCCCCATAGCAAACATCTCTTAACCTGAAACAGGTATGGCCAGTGTAATTTATCTACCCATGCTGTAGAGCTGTTGACATCTGCTAGTGATGTCATCATGCTTCTCACTCTGGCAACTTCAGTGATCTCTTTTTACTATTCTCTGAAGAGCATCTCTAATACCATTCTATAGCTCTCTGCCTCAAACTGGTCTTCAGTTCCACTATAGCTACTTTTCCACAGAAAAAAAGATTTTCACTCATTGGACTATAGCCCAACACTACCTTTAGTTATTTTGTGTTACAGACCTCAGTCTTCTATACATAGTCAGCTACTTGCAAAAGACTTTAGATAATAATGAGTCTATCTTTTGAAACCTACTTTATAATACTGCAGTTCAGTCTTTTAATCAAAACTTTTATTAGTTATGGACTGAAATTCCTTTAAGCAGAAATTATGACCTATGCCACTATATCTATTCAGGAACAAGACTTAAAAGAGGTGAGTAGAAACTGTGATACTAGAGACCTTATCCCACTTACTCCCTGCAACTAACATCATTGGATTCCTTATACTTGCATCAATGAAACCTAAATTCAAATCATCTTTATTTTGTCTCAACATTACTGATTCATTTTGATTTTGCAATTCACTGAAATTCTTTCGCCAAAGTCCTTGTCACAGTTGTAGTTCTATAATTAACCATATGGTGTTGAATAAGTCACTACACTTATTTCTGAGAACTTAATTTCCCCCTTTATAAAAATGAGGAGCTAAGAGTGAACAATTTTTAGTTCTAAATTCCATGAGAGGTCATGGAGATCAATTAGTTAATGCACACACTAGGCAGCACAGATAACTTTTCATGAGTGACAGACCCAAGTCAACTCCCCAGTGAGTAAGGTAGGCTCCAAATCAATTGAAAGGGATTTATGTGATTGAAAACTGAGGCTCAGAGACGCTACAAATGCTCAGGAACTAACTGTGCATAGCCACAGCAGCAAATTCACTCAGGAGCTGCCTAGTACTTGCTACCTGGGGTGATAATGCATACCTTAAAGAATGTTCTTAATGAAAATGTTTAGGATATCAGATTCAGCAACAGAGACCAGAAGAAAGCACTTTTCTCCAGTGCCATGCTTCATCATATAATGTTTTGCTATAGGAGAAGTTCAGGTTTGGAAGTTGAGAAGTGATAAGAATAAACTTCCCCATGGGAGGTACCCCTAGGGACTGAACTTTTTCAAATATAATTCAAGTTTTAATTTGAAAAAAAAACTGAATCTCATAGCAAATTTAGGCAGTAACTTAATTTTACATTTAAGGAATTGAAACATTAGCTTAAAGGGGCAAACGAGGCAGCTGAAAGTTGAGAGAGTGAGCTCCTTGTGGGAAGAGACCGCTTCCTCTCTTTTTATTTGCATAATCAACATTTAGTACAGTGTTTGGAGTATAATTATTAATAATTTAATAAATGCTTTTTACATCATTTTTATTATAAACATAAGCTCTTATAGAAGAGGCTCTAAACATCTGTACATCCAATAAAATATTCACTAAATATCTACTATGCATATAGGCCCTGTATTGGTCACTGCAATGAGATAATGAATAAACAAGAGTAGGTTCTTGGTCTAAAGGAATTTGTAATCTAAGAGGGATTACCAGTATCATAAATCTAGAACTGGAAGGGATCTCAAAGACCATGTATACCCACTTGATAATTTTACAGATGAGGAAACTGAGGATTAAGTGACATTCTTAAGTTCAGAGAAGTAGTAAGAATCAGAGGTTGGATGTGAACTCATCTTCTAACTATAGTGCTGATGATTCTTCTGCTACACCACACACCTTTCTAGTTAATTGAATTTCAACTTAAACAATAAGCTCTGATTCAATCTATTGGTTTGTAAATTATTTTTAACTACTGTTTTAATTTAAAGCTCTCTCTTTTGGTACATTGCTCTACAAATGGGATTATTTTAAAATCCTGATACATTCATGTCCTATTTCTAGGACAAGATTAAAAAGCCCAGATACATCAGATTTTAGAGTTAAAAAGGAGATGAGTGGCCCATCTATTCCTACTCATGCACCAAAGGATACTCCACCTAAATACCCAATGGAGGTCATCTATTCATTGTTTGAAGATAGCCAAGGAAGGGGAAACTCACCGCCTCTCAAGGAAACACATTCTACTCTTGTCAGGGTCTAATTATTAGGAAGCTTTCCCTAACATTTAGACTAAATTCACTTTTGGGAGACTGTTACTTGTTATTCCTGATCTGCCACTGTGAAGCCAAACAGAACAAGTTAATTCCTGGCACTATATCTTTTTGCATCACTTTATAAAACTTCAGTAACCATCTATTTAGTGATTCGTACAAGATTTTCCCAAAGGAATCAATGATGAGCTCATTGGCATAGGACTTATAGATTCTATTTTTTTCTCTTTTTTAAAAAAAGTGTACATTTTTCCTCCTCCAATAATTTGTACATTTCTTGTTTTCTATAATATTTTAAAAATCACTGACTGTAGCTAAGCAGTCATATCTGCCTTTTTTTTCAGGAACTGAGTGAGAATGTAAATGATCTGGGGCAAGTGACTTGAATTCTTCAAAGATCTAGGTGTGATCTTATGTTCTTATTTACATTGAAGATAAACTTCCTGTTGTTTGTTTTGATTCTGTAATTTCCAATGTAAAGGCAATTTTCCTTTGCAAAGAAAACAGAAAGAAAATAAAAATGTAAGCTGCTTGGCCTTCTCTTGGTTGGTAGATAGCCAATCCACCTGAAGCAAAAGCCCCATTCTTTCCCTCCTTTGATTTTCTTCATTCTGGTTTCATATAGGTTGTTTTATTTTAATTTTGTTGATCTTGGTTTCCTCCAAAAGCTTTGGTTATTTCTGAAATTTAGCATTCATAGCACTAATTTCATAGGACCATTGCCAAGCTCTTATATCCACCTTCTATTATGTTGTCTTATTTCTCTATTCTTTGCATTTTTTAAAAAAATCTGAGTTAGTTAGTGAGTTTCCTGTGCATGCACATCACTTTCTTGAGACAAATTCCATTTTTCTTCCTTATTACAATAATCTTCTTCTGTCTTCTAAAGATGTTTCATTCTTGAGGGTCTTCTACCCCTCACAGGCTAACTTTCTTTAAGGCATTTCCCCACTGCAGGTTAGACCCTTCTGTCTGCTGAACTCTGAAATCAGATTTTCCCAAAATCTAAGAAAATGGTAAACTACATATCTAAAAAGATTATTATGATTTGTGACCATTTTAGGCAGTAAAAATGAAGTGTTGGTCTTTTTGCTTCAGAAAAAAACATAGTTTTATTTTAAATGCATAAATATATAAAATATTTGTTAAGAACAACCATAAACCAATCAAAAATTAATTTTACAAAATTACAAATAACATGGTCCCATAGAAGAGATATAAGATGACATCACTATCTCACTCCTTTGTAGTAGTGGAATAGCCATGGATGTGGAGCATTGTATACAATTTACAAAACAGTTTTGCTAAGTTTTTTTTATTATTTTCTTAAATTTTCTATTTAATGTTCTATGTTTTCACTTGTTGATAAATAGAGTGGCAGAGAATTCTGAGAAGCAGAATTTCTATTGGGAGAAATTCTGGTGTTATAAAATATATTGGTAAAATATATTTATTAAAATAAGACATATAGATATGAATGTTTCTTCCCTCCTCAATAATAATCAGTAGGTCCCTATTGCTCAGTAGGATAAATTATTATCCATTTTACAAGATCCTGCATAATCTGACTGCAAACTACTTTTCCAGCCTTATTTTGAATTATTCCCCTTTACAAATTGTATAATCAACTTGGACTACTAGTTTGGTCTGCTAATTTGACATGCTGCCTCTTTCCTCTGTGCATTCTCACCAGGCATTCATCATCCCTGAAATGCATTCCCTCTTCATATCTGCCTCCTAGAATTTTCATTTCAAGGATCACCTAGGGTAACCACTTCTTCTGTGAAGCTATCTGTAATCCCCTCCTTAACAATTAAGTTTTAATCAAAATGGAGATAAAGTAGAAAGAGGGAAATGTAGAAAGGAGACAAAAAATATCACCTAGCTAAAATACCCTGAACTGGATCAAGAAGCCCAAATCTGAAGCTCTCCAAGCTTACAAACCCCACAAAAGCCTTTGACCATGCAGCAGGCACTAGAGTTCCAGCTCCAGACCCTGTTCCACCTCAGCGCTAACCCAGAGCATGCTCCACATACCACAAAGTATGCACACAAAATGGGATGTGGAGTTGGAGGAGCTTGGGGAAGACAAGCCTGGGGAGTGAATTTTATCTACACACTGGTAAAAGGTAGTATAGACAATTATGAAATATGAGTACTCAACATGTATGCACCAAGTATAGCATCCAGATTTTTAAAGGAGAAACTATTGGAGCTTAAGGAGGAAATAGATAGTAAATCTAAACTAGTGGGAGATCTGAACATTCCTCTATCAGATCTAGATAAATCAAACCCAAAAATAAATAAAAAAAGAAGTAAAAGATGTGAATGATATCTTGGAAAAATGAGTTAATAGATATATAGAGAAAAATAGAGATATAAAGAAATACACCTACTTTTCAGCAGCACATGGTACACTCACAAAGATTGACCATATACTATGGCATAAAAACATTGCAAACAAATGCAAAAAACAAACCAGAAATAATAAATGCAACTTTTCAGATCATAATAAAATAAAAATTATAATTAAGGATACATGGAGAGGCAAATCAAAATTAATTGGGAATTAAATAATATGTTTCTTTAAAAATGGTTGGTTAAAGAACAAATCATAGAAACAATTAATGATTTCATTGAAGAGAATGACGATGAGAAATCAGCTTCTCCAAATCTATTTTGAGAAAATAGCAGTACTCAGGGAAAATTTATATTCCTGAGTACATATATCAACAAATCAGGGAGAATAGAGGTCAATGAATTGGGCATGCAACTTAAAAAAATTGAAAGAAAACAAATTTAAAATTACCAGATAAAAACTAAATTGTAAATCCTAAAAATCAAAGGAGAAATTAATAAAATTGAAGTAAAAGAAGTATTGAACTAATAAATAAGATTGAGAGTTGGTACTTTGAAAAAAACAAATAAAATAAATTACTATTAAATCTAATTTAAATGAAAGAAGAAAATCAAATTAACAGTATCAGAGATGAAAAAAGGCAACTTCACCTCTAATGATGAGGAAATTAAGGAAATTATTAAGAACTATTTTGCCAAATTACCTGGCCATAAACATGACAATCTAGGTGAAATGGGTGAATATTTACAAAAATATAAATTGCCTTTATCAGTGATGAGCAAACTTTTTAAAGAGGGGGTCAAAGAAAAGGAAATGCTCATCTGTCAGTCTGTTTCTAGGGCAACTCTTTCAAAGTTTCATTGTATAGTATCTCACTCATTGTATTGGTCAGATTAGGAATAATGTCAAGTGGCGGGATAGAATATTTCAGGGGGCCTCATCTGGCCCATTGGCCATAGTTTGCCCATCACTGGCCTAGATTGATGAAAGAGGAAATTGAATACTTAAACAATCCCATCTCAGAAAAAGAAATTGAACTCCCAAGAAAAGGAACTCCCTAAGAAAAATATCCCCAGGGCCAGATGGATTCAAAAGAGAATTTTTTCAAACATTTAAAGAACAATTAATCCCAATACTATTCAAAGTATTTGACAAAATAAGCAAAGAAGTTTTACCAAATTCCTTTTATGACACAAATATGGTACTGATTCCAAAGACAGGTAAACAAAGAATAGAGAAAGAAAACTACAGACCAATGTCACTAATGAATATAGATTTAAAAATCTTAAATAGAATCCTAGCAAAAAGACTCCAGTAAGTTATAATGAAGATTATTCACCATGACCAGGTGGGATTCATATCAGGAATACAAGGATGGTTCAACATTAGGAAAACCATCCACTTAATTGACCATATCAACAACCAAACCAACAGAAATCACATGATTATCTCAATAGATGCTGAAAAAGCCTTTGAAAAACTCATTCCTATTGAAAACGCTAAAATGTATAGGAATAGATGGGCCTTTCCTAAAGACAATAAACCCTAAATAGTTAAAACCATCAGCAAGCATCATCTGCAAGAGGGATAAGTTAGAAACCTTCCCAGTAAGTTCAGGAGTGAAGCAAGGATGCCCATTATCACTTCTATTATTTAAAATTGTACAAGAAACACTAGCAGTAGCAATTAGAGAAGAAAAAGAAATTGAAGGCATTAAAATAGGCAATGAGGAACCCAGGCTATCATTCTATGCAGATGATATGATGGTCTATTTAAAGAATCCTAGAGAATAAACTAGTGGAAATAATAAAGAAATAAGTAATGAATGAATGAATATAATAAAGCTAGTGGAGATAATCAACAAATTTAACAAAGTTGCAGGATACAAAATAAAACCACATAAATCATCAGCATTTCTATATGTTTCCAATACAACTCATCAGCAAGAGCTAGAAATAGAAATTCCATTTAAAATTACTCTAGACAATATAAAATATTTAGAAATGTATCTTTAAAACAAACAGGAATTATACGAACACAACTTCAAAACACTTTTCACACAATTAAAACTAGATCTAAATAATGGGAAAACATTAATTGCTCATGGGTAGGATGAGCTCACATAATAAAAATTACAATCCTACCAAAACTAATTTACTTATTCAGAGCTATACCTATCAAAGTACCAAGAAATTTTTTTATTGAATTAGAAAAAATATTAAAAAGTTCATTTGAAAGAACAAAAGATCAAGAATATCAAGGGAAATGATGGGGGAAAATGAAGGATGCGGGTCTGGTAGTACCAGAGATTAAATTGTACTATAAAGCAGTGGTCATCAAAATAATATGGTAGTGATTAATAGACAGAAGGGAGGATCAGTGGAATAGACTTGATTGGGGTAAATGTCCTCAACAAGATACTATATGATAAACCCAAGGATTCCAGCTTTTGGAACTAGAACCCACTGTTCAACAAAAACTGCTGGGAAAATTGGAAAACATTTTAGGAAAGATTCAGTTTAGATCAACATCTCACATCCTATACCAAGATAAATTCAGAATGGATTAATGACAAATATAAAGGAGGAAACTATAAGAAAATTAGTTGAACATAGACTAGCATACCTCTTAGAGCTTTCGGAAAGGAAAGAATTTAAGACCAGGCAAGAAGATAGAGAATAGTACAAAATGTAAAATGAATAATTTTGATTACATTAAATTTAAAAGCTTTTGTACAAACAAAACCAATGCAACCAAAATTAGAAGGGAAATAACAAATTGGGGAAAAATCTTTATAACAAAAACCTCTGACAAAAGTCCAATTACTCAAATTTATAAGGAGCTATATCAATTTTACAAAAGTCAAGCAATTCCCCAATTCATAATTGGGCAAGGAACATGAAGAGTATCAATAAGTACTGGAAAAAATGTTCTAAATCCCTCCAGATTAGGAAAATACAAATTAAAACAACTCTGTGGTTCCACCTCACACCAAGCAGATTGGCCAATATGACAACAAAGGAATATAATAAATTTTGGAGAGGATGTGGCAGAATTGGGACACCAATGCATTGCTGGTGGAGTTGTGAATTGATCCAACCATTCTGGAAGGCAATTTGGAACTATTCTCAAAGGGCTTTAAAAGACTGCCTCCCCTTTGATCTAGCCATACCACTGCTGGGTTTGTACCCCAATGAGAAAAAAAAAAAAAAAGGAAAATGCCTTGTACAAAAAATTTATAGTCGCGCTCTTTGTGATGGCAAAAAATTGGAAAATGATGGGATGCCCTTCAATTGGAGAATGGCTAAATATGATAACAAAGGAAAGTAATAAATGTTGAAGTGGATGTGGCAAAATTGAGGCATTAATGCATTGCTGGTGGAGTTATGAATTTATCCAACCATTTTGGATGGCAATTTGGAACTATGCATAAAGGGTGTTAAAAGACTGTCTGCCCTTTGATCCAGCCACACCACTGCTGTGTTTATACTCCAAAGAGATAATAAAAAAGACTTGTACAAAATAATTATAGCCTCACTCTTTGTGGTGTTAAAAATTGGAAAATGAGGGATGCCCTTCAACTGGGGAACAGCTGAACAAATTATGGTATCTGTTGGTGATGGAATACTATTGTAGTGAAAGGAATAATGAACTGAAGGAATTCCATGTGAACTAGATCGACCTCCAGGAATTGATGCAGAGTGAAAGGAGCAGAACCAGGAGAACATTATACATAGAGACGAATACACTGTGGCACAATCAAATGTAACAGACTTCTCTACTATCAGCAATGCAATGATCCAGGACAATTCTGAGGGACTTATGAGAAAGAATGCTATCCATATCCAGAGAAAGAACTGTGGGAGTAGAAACACGGAAGAAAAACAACTGCTTGATCACGTGGTTCGATGGGGATATGATCAGGAATGTAGACTCTAAGTGATCACCTTAATACAAATATTAATAATATGTAAATAGGTCCTGATCAATGATACATGTAAAACCCAGTGAAATTGCTCATTGGCTATGGGAGGGGGAAGGGAAGAAGGGTAGGAAAGAACATGAATCATTTTACCATGGGAAAATATTCTAAATTAATTAAATAAAAATTTTCAAATAAAAAAATAATTGGCAAGGCCAGCAATTACCAATAGTAGAGATCAATGGTCCCTCAGTAACTAAATACCACTGATGCAGTTAGAATAGCATGGGGAGGGTACAGGATAAGGAAAGAATATGAATCATGTAACCATGACAAAAATATTATCAATTAATTAATTTAATAAATAAAATTTTAATAAAAGAATCAGAAATGCCTTGTATGTTTTAACCTACACCCTTTGTGTTTCAATATGTGCAAACTCCTATCAGGAAACCTATAAGAAAAACCTGTAAGTAAGGCCTCATATTAATAAAAATTGTGAGATGAGGGTAGTTTCATACGGGGAAAGTTGGTTTATCTTGAAGATGCTCCACAGTTAATTTGCATGATCATAGAGAACACATGCCCTAGAGAGTGGGTATCATTGATTATTGCATGATTGTCTTTGTAAAATTCTATCTTGTTTACATACCATCACTATGGTAACAGCCTGTACAATGTCAGCAATAACTCTTCAGAATGAGAAACATTTTCACAAAGCATTATTAACCTCCACACAATGGGATGTGCTGCCAAACAGGAGAAAAAACAACAGGTTGTGGGCTGAAAGGATAATGAGTTAGAAAAAAGAGGAGACAGGTGAAAGCCAGCAATTTTCTCTGATGAAAACAGAATCACTCTGAGTTTTTCAAGTAGAGGGGGAAAAAGACTCTAATGGCAAAGTTTGGTGTACTAATTAGTCCTTTACTACGTCACTACATGACCAAATGTCCTAAGTCACTGGTGATGCAGCAGAAAGAAAATGAGCAAGCTCCCAAGATTCCTTTAAAGGAGTTCCACCTTTACAGATTTGCCAATTATAGACTGCCTTAGGCTTGGTACATGTGTGTTGGCACATCGTGGCAAAGAATATTCCTGAAGGGCCTGAAAAGAAGGGAAAGGGCCAATAGTTCTTTTGGCCCTCAGTATCCTCTGGCATACCCAGCATGTGCTTTATGCAGCCTCACTTGCCAATACTGATCACAGAAAACATTTCTGGTACGTGCAGTGAGCTCAGTGGCTTGGAAACAGAATGAGAACAGTCTGTGTTTTCTTTCACACAGTAGCCACATCTTAGACTATTATAAATATATGTGTATATATATATATATATATGTATATATATATATATATATTCTGATTTTGGATATTCAGACCATCATCATAGTAACTGTGATTGTATCCTCTTGTAATTGTGAAAAAATCCTTAATCTTGCTTTTGAATACAATAAGATAGCATCAGACCCAAGAAATTGTATTTTAACTATATAAATACTATGAGTGAGTGCCTTAAGTTTGTGGAAGACTATATTTCTTAAGCACTGTTTTAGCTTAAGCATTTCATTGACAATAGAATAGTCATCCTTAAGACAAAGAAAGGGAATTCATAGTGCTTGATAAAAATTCAATTCCTGAAATTTTGGAATCAAAAGGAACTTTAAAGGAAATCTAATCTAACATATACATAAAAAGAGTCACTTATACATCACAGATCATCAACTATCCCTAGCTTGAAGACTTCCAACAAAAAAGAAACTAGTATTTACCAAGGCAGTTCATTACATTTTTGATAACTCTACGTGTTAGGAAGTAGATTTTTTTCTTATATCTAACCTACATTTTCCTCCTTTTCACCCATTGATCCTAGGTCCATAGTTTATGACTGAGCAAAGTATAAACCTGCTTCCATGTGACAGCCCTTCAAAGGGTCACTATATCTTCTTTAAATCTCCTCTTCAAAGTAAAAAAATATTTTAAATTTATCTTCAGATAGCATGGCTTTGATGTCTTTATCATTTGTGGATACATTTCTTTGAGAATTCTAAAATTTAGCAATATTTTTCAGAAAAACATTGCATTCAAAACTAAATACCCTTGGATTCAATGCACACTCAAATACAACCAAGTAGTCTTTCATTCTGGCACTTTCTTTTTTTTATTTTAAACATTTATTAATATTTATATTTTAGAAAAGTTAACATGGGTTACATGGTTTATGCTCTTACATTCCCCTTCACCCCCCCCCACTCCCCCATCCCCTGGCCGATATGCATTTCCATTGGTTTTAACATGTGTCATTAATCAAGACCTATTTCCAAATTGTTGATAGTTGCATTGGTGTAGTACTTTTGATCCCCAATCATGTCCTCATCAACCCATGTATTCAAGCAGTTGATTTTCTTCTGTGTTTCCTCTCCTGCTGTTCTTCCTTTGAATGTGGGTAGCATTCTTTTCCATAAATGCCTCAGAATTGTCCTGGGTCATTGCATTGCTGCTAGTACAGAAGTCCATTACATTCTATTTTACCACAGTATATCAGTCTCTGTGTACAGTGTTCTTCTAGCTCTGCTCCTTTCACTCTGCATCAATTCCTGGAGGTCTTTCCAATTCACATGGAATTCCTCCAGTTAATTATTTTAGCACAATAGTATTCCATCACCAGCATATACCACATTATGTTCAGCCATTCCCCAATTGAAGGGCATGTCCTCATTTTCCAGTTTTTTGCCACCACAAAAAGCCCAGCTATAAATATTTTCGTGCAAGTCTGTTTATCTATGATCTCTTTGGGGTACAATCCCAACAATGGTATGGCTGGATCAAAGGGCAGGCATTCTTTTATAACCCTTTGAGCATAGATCCAAATTGCCATCCAGAATGGTTGGATCAGTTCACAGCTCCACCAGCAATGCATTAATGTCCCAATTTTGCCACATCCCCTCCAACATTCATTACTCTCCCCTTCTTTCACTTTAGCCATTCTGCTATGTGTGAGGTGATACCTCAAAGTTGTTTTGATTTGCATTTCTCTAATTATTAGAGATTTAGAACACTTTCTCATGTGCTTATTGATACTTTTGATTCGTTTACCTGAAAATTGCCTATTCATGTCTCTTGCCCATTTATCAATTGGGAAATGGCTTGATTTTTTATACAATTGATTTAACTCCTTATATATTTGAGTAATTAGACCCTTGTCAGAGATTTTTGTTATAAAGATTTTTTTCCCAATTTGTTGTTTCCCTTCTGATCTTGGCTACATTATTTTGGTTTGTACAAAAGCTTTTTAGTTTTATATAATCAAAATGATTTATTTTACATTTTGTAATTTTCTCTAACTCTTGCTTGGTTTTAAAATCTTTCCTTTTCCAGAGATCTGACAAGTAAACTATTCTGTGTTCACTTAACTTATTTAGAGTTTCCCTCTTTATATTCAAGTCATTCACCTATTCTGAATTTACCTTGGTGTAGGGTGTGAGATGTTGATCTAAACCTAATCTCTCCCATATTGTTTTCCAAATTTCCCAACAGTTTTTGTCAAATAGTGGATTTTTGTCCATAAAATTGGGCTCTTTGGGTTTATCATACACTGTCTTGCTGACGTCACTTATCCCAAGTCGATTCCACTAATCCTCCCTTCTGTCTCTTAGACAATACTATACTGTTTTGATGACCGCTGCTTTATAGTATAGTTTAATATCTGGTATGGCTAAGACCCCTTCCTTCGCATTTTTTTTCATTATTTCCCTTGATATTCTTGATCTTTTGTTATTCCAAATGAACTTTGTTATAGTTTTTCCTAATTCAGTGAAAAAGTTTTTTGGTAGTTTGATAGGTACGGCACTAAATAGGTGAATTAATTTGTGTAGAATGGTCATTTTTATTATGTTAGCTCATCCTACCCATGAACAATTAATGGCTTTCCAATTGTTGAGATCTAGTTTTAATCTTTTGGAAAGTGTTTTGTAGTTGTTTTCTTATAATTACTGTGTTTGTTTTGATAGATAGATTCCTAAGTATTTTATATTATCTAGGGTGATTTTAAATGGTGTTTCTCTTTCTACCTCTTGGTGCTATGATGTGTTGGAAATATATAGAAATGCTGATGATTTATGTGCATTTATTTTGTATCCTGCAACTTTGCTAAAGTTGTTGATTATTTCTACAAGCTTCTTAGTTGATTCTGTAGGATTTTTTAAGTAGACCATCATCTCATCTGCAAAGAGTAATAGCTTAGTCTCCTCATTGCCTATTTTGATACCTTCAATTTCTTTTTCTTTTCTAATCGATACTGCTAGTGTTTCTAGTACAATGTTAAATAATAGAGGAGATAATGGGCATCCTTGTTTCACTCCTGATTTTATTGGAAAGGCTGCTAATTTATCCCCATTGCATACGATGCTTGTTTTAGCTGTATACTGTTTATTGTTTTTAGGAAAGGCCCTTCTATTCCTATACTTTCCAGTGTTTTCAATAGGAATGGGTGCTGTATTTTGTCAAAGCCTTTTTCAGCATCTATTGAGGTAATCATGTGATTTTTCTTTGTTAGTTTGTTGATATGGTCAATTATGTGAATGGTTTTCCTAATGATGAACCGTCCTTGCATTCCTGGTATAAATCCCACCTGATCATGGTGGACGATCCTCTTGATCACTTGCTGGAGTCTCTTTGCTAGTATTCTATTTAGGATTTTAGCATCTATGTTCAATAGGTAGATTGGTCTGTAGTTTTCTTTCTCTGTTTTTGGTCTACCTGGCTTTGGAATCAGTACCATATTTGTGTCATAAAAGGAATTTGGTAGGACTCCTTCTTTCCTTATCATATCAAATAATTTGTGTAGTATTGGGATTAGTTGTTCTTTGAATGTCTGATAGAATTCACTTGTGAATCCATCAGGCCCTGGCAATTTTTTCGTAGGGAGTTCTTTGATGGCTTGTTCAATTTCTTTTTCTGATATGGGATTATTTAGGTATTCTATTTCTTCTGCTGTTAATCTAGGCAATTTATATTTTTGTAAATATTCATTCTTATCTCCTAGATTGTTATATTTATTACCATATAATTGGGCAAAATACTTTTTAATGATTGCCTTAATTTCCCCTTCATTAGAGGTGAGGTCTCCCTTTTCATCTTTGATACTGTCAATTTGGTTTTCTTCTTTCCTTTTTTAATTAGATTGACTAGTACTTTGTCTATTTTATCTGTTTTTTAAAAATACCAGCTTCTAGTCTTATTTATTAATTCAATAGTTCTTTTACTTTCGATTTTATTAATTTTTCCCTTGATTTTTAGTATTTCTATTTTAGTTTTTATCTGGGGATTTTTTATTTGCTCACTTTCTAATTTTTTAAGTTGCATGCCCAATTCATTAATCTCTGCCCTCCCTAGTTTGTTAATATATGCACTCAAGGATATAAATTTTCCCCTCAGTACTGCCTTGGCTGTATCACACAGAGTTTGGCAGGATGTCTCATCATTGTCATTCTCTTCAACAAAATGGTTGATTGTTTCTATTATTTCTTCTTTGACTAGCTGGTTTTGGAGAATCATATTAATTATTTTCCAATTAGTTTTTGATTTGCCTGTCCTGATGCCTTTACTAATTATTATTTTTATTGCATTATGATCTGAGAAGGTTACATTTATTATTTCTGCTCTTTTGCATTTGTTTGCAATATTTCTATGTCCTATTAAATGGTCAATCTTTGTGAATGTACCATGTGTAGCTGAAAAGAAGGTGTATTCCTTTTTGTCCCTATTTATTTTTCTCCACATATCAATTAAATCTAATTTTTCTAGGACTTCATTCACCTCTCTTACCTCTTCCTTATTTATTTTTCGGTTTGATTTATCTAGATCTGAAAGAGGAATATTTAGATCTCCCACTAGTATGGTTTTACTATCTATTTCCTTCTTGAGCTCTGCCAGTTTCTCCTTTATGAATTTGGATGCTGTACCACTTGGTGCATACATATTGAGCATTGTTATTTCCTCATTGTTTATACTGCCTTTAATCAGGATGTAATGACCTTCCCTGTCTTTTTTAATCATATCTATTTTTACTTTGGCTTCGTCAGAAATCATAATAGCTACTCTTGCCTTCTTTTTCTCATTTGATGCCCAAATGATTTTGCTCAAGCGCTGAACCTTAAACATGTGTATGTCCACCCGCTTCATATGTGTTTCTTGTAGACAACATATGGTAGGATTTTGATTTCTAATCCACTCTGCTATTTGCTTCCTTTTTATGAGCGAGTTCATCCCATTCACATTCAGAGTTATAATTATCAGTTGTGCATTCACTGACATTTTCTTATCCTCCCCTATTCCTATCCCTTCTTCTTAAACTATTTCCTTTTAAACCAGTGGTTTGCTTTAAGCTGGTATCCCTTATCCCCTTGATTAACTTCCCTTTTTACCCCCTCCCTTATTATTCCCCTATTTTTATTTCTAAGGCCTAATGAATTCCTTCCCACTTCTTCTCCCCTCCCCTTTTTGACCACCCCACTTCCCTGCTCCCCTTGGTTTATCCCTTCTGACTTTCTCAGTAGGGTTAGATAGAGTTTTATATACCAATGGATATAACTATTCTTACCTCTCAGCGTTAATTACACTGAGAGTAAGGTGTGAATATTACCTCTTAATGCTCTCTTCTTCTCCTTCTTATAATAGTATTCATCCCTTCTTCTTCCCATGCCCTCTTTGTGTGTAATAGAATATCCTATTTTTCTTATTCCTTCAAGATTCTTTTAGTGTCCTCTACTATACATCCCCCTCTTTCCTTCCCACCCATTTTATCTTAGACCATTTAGTATTCCAACCTCTCCCTATGAATAATTCTTCTAATTATTATAATAGTGAATGCTATAATGGTGCACAGAGTTCACTACAGAAAATTATTCATAACATTTCCCCACATAGGAGTACCAATGATTAGATCTTATTGAAGCCGTTAAAGAGGCAAATTTAAAAAATATGAGTTTTCTTACTTTCCCTTCTGTTCCTTATTTACCTGTTCATGTTTCTCTTGATTTTTGTGGTTGGATATAGAACTTTCCATTTAGTCCTGATTTTTTCTGTGCAAATGCTTGGAAATTTTCTATCTTGTTGAATATCCAAATTTCCCCTGGAAGAGTATAGTCAGTTTTGATGGGTACGTCATCCTTGGTTGTAAACCCAGTTCTCTTGCCTTTCTGAATATCATATTCCAAGCCTTGTGGTCTTTTAGTGTGGAGGCTGCCAGATCCTGTGTGATCCTCATTGGTGCTCCATGATATCTGAATTGTCTCTTTCTGGCTTCTTGTAAATTTTTTCTTTTATTTGGAAGCTCTTGAATTTAGCTATTATATTCCTGGGGGTTGTCTTTTCAGTGTCTAGTGTAGAGGGTGATCTATGGATCCTTTCAATGTCTATATTGCCCTCTTGTTGTAGAACTTCAGGGCAATTTTACTGAATAATTTCTTTTAGTATGGAGTCCAAATTTCTATTAATTTCTGGTTTTTCAGGAAGACCAATGATTTTCAGATTGTCTCTTCTAGACTGGTTTTCTTGATCTATCAGTTTCTCATTGAGATATTTCATGTTTCCTTCTATTTTATCTGTCTTTTGACTTTGTTTTATTTGTTCTTGCTGTCTTGATATATCATTGGCTTCTACTTTTCAGTTTGGTCTGACCTGTTTTCCAGCTGTTTGATTTTTGGTCTCCAATTTGCTTATCAATTCTTTTGATTTGGGGGCATCTTTTTCTAATTGCCCAATTCTAGCCATTAGAGACTGGTTTTCAGCTACAATCTTTTGGTTTTCCTTTTCAATCTGGTCATTTCTGGTCTTTGATTTACTTGCCTCACTTTCCAATTGTGAAATTCTGCCTTTTAAACTGTTATTTTCTTGCCAGATCTCTTCCATCTTTCTCATGATCTTAGATCTGAACTCTTCAAGACCTTGTGACCCATTTTCATTGTTTTGGGAAGATTTGGATTGTTTGTTCTCCTCTGCTGTTTCCTCTGTTTTCTGGATTTTTTCTGTGTAAAATGTTAAAGGTTTTTTCTTCTTCATCTTTCTCTTCTGGTTTTCCTGATGGCTTGCCATTGTAAGCTGAGTTCCCTCTCAGCTTTATGCTTGTGCCCAGGATCTGTTTGAGGCTCTTTAGAGATTCCTGAGATCTCAGGTCTAGTTGTTCTGGGACAAGCCTCCTGGTGGTTTTCTTGCTTGTTCTTCTGCCTGAAGCTCCTTTAACAGTCTCAAGGAGCTGCTTCTGCAGTCAAGCACCTCTCTGCACTGGGTACCCACTCAAGGTCCGCTCCTACACTCAGAATCAGCCCCTTCATTGGCACCCCAGTCCTCGCTTTAATCCATGCCTCAGTGTGAGCCTGTGTCAGCCCCTTGGCTTGTGCCTGGGCTCAGGGTCTGGGCTGAGGGTCTAAGCTCAGAGTCCGCGAGTTCCTCAGCCTCCTTGCTGCTCCCAGGAACAAGCTCTGGTGAGCTGCCAATGACCCAATGGGTGTCCCAAACCTGCCCCGACTCCCATGCACTGGCTTTGGCAATGTAGGTAGTGTGGTGTGGGGGAGGGGGTTGCTCCGCTCATCTTTTCGTGGGAGCTGTTTCACCCCTTTATAGCATGGAAATGCCCCGTTTCCACTTCCGATGCTCCACCCTGTTTTGGGGTCCCTTCTTTCCTCTGGATTTGTTTTTATGTCTTCTTGAGGAGTCCTATATGCGTGGGTTAGGAGAAGTCAAGCAGCCGCTTTTTACTCTGCCGCCATCTTAACCCGGATCTCCCATTCTGGTACTTTCTGATCACTGTGACCAGAGTTTATAAGAGATGTGATAAGAGGCTGGAAAAAACTGAGAGGATGACAAGTGAACTTTTAAAAATGCATATATGCAAAAACTAGAATTTGTTGCAAATCTGGGCATTGTTAAATCCTGGAGCCCAATGTTCCCAAAATGTCTATGAGATTTAGGGAATTGAGAAAGGAGAGGAAGCAACCTTAGAGAATCATTCAAGGAGAGGAAAAGTAGTCATCAGCTCAATACTCCAATCAAAATTTTTCATAGTCAAAAAGTCAGGGCAGAGAAGATGGTAGAGAAAATTGTATTAATATTACAAATTGGGGCAAGAGACATGATAGAATTCTCAATCAAGATAAACAAAACATTCAGAAATATTTTGAGGGAACAATGTAAGAAATGAACATTTTATAGATTTTTGTTGAATGGGTGTGTGGGGCCTGGAGGGTACATACAATGCTTCTTTCCAAAATGATGCTTGTTTAAAGTAGCTATAGATTTAAATATTATTAGCCTTTAGAAATATAAAGACGATTCTAAATGCGGAGATGTTTGGGGGTTTGAAAGAAGGAGTAATGTGCTCCAGAATATCAAGTATTGGAAACTCTATAGTGTTTGCACTTTCCTGGGCCACTCTAAATGGTGCCACCCTCATCCATGTTGGTTTCTAAGCAACTAAATACTTGACTAATATTCCATTTTCCCTAGTGCTTTAAGAACTGAAAGATATTAATTCCAAACAAGACATCTAAATTGTTACTCTGGCAACTTGGGTACTAAACCTTTCATAGATTAAATGATGAAATATTATATTAAAAATAACCTTTAGTGTTTTCCTTTTGCCTTCCATAGAAATAGGATTTTGAATTAACCCCTCAAATTCCATTCTATACTGTAAGTACCAACTGTTAATAGTTTGCAAACTATTTCTAGAGGAAGCAGGGAGTTAATCAGGAGATGATAGGCTGTGTGTACCATAAACTATTATTAACACTCACACGGCCCAATGATCTCAAACCATAAGGGAGAGGGGAGAAGGCTTTCAGAGATAAAAAGGAGACATAATTGAAAACCATCGTCAGTGGGACTGACACTGTGGGGCTCTGGCACTGACTGTTTTTAATATGTATTTGATGACATAAATTGGAGGTGATAGCCATTAGGGGAGTACATATAAATAGATGAAGAAATGTGGAAACAACAAACCAACTGTTCCACCAGAGACTGTCCACTGTTCAGTGATGTGGAGATAAATTACAAAAAGAGGGGCTCAAGTATTATAAAGTGGGGCTAACTTCACTTTTATTCTTGACCCTTTATTGAAGAATACTTCCTCAGAGATAGACAGGCCTTCAGAGGTCATCTAGTCTAATCTAATAGCAATGCAAGGATCCAGAGTAAGGTTGAGAGACTTATGAGAAAGAAAATTATCCACATTCAGAGGATGAACTGTGGGAGGAGAAACATAGAAGAAAAACAACTGCTTGAACACATGGGCTGATGGGGCAATTATTATTGGGGATGTAGACACTAAACAATAACTCTAGTCCAACTATCAATAATATGGAATTAAGTCTTGATCAATGATACATGTAAAACCCAGTGGAACTGTAGTTCAGCTAAGGGGGATTAGGGAGGTTTAGGGGAGCGGGAAAGAACATGAAATATGTAACTATGGGAATATATTCAAAATAAAAAATTTGGGCAAAAACAAAGAAATAAATAAACAAACATAAATAAACAAATAAATAAATAAATAAATGGAACAGAACAGGAATCTTCTTTAAAATATCCCCCAAGAAGTAGTCAGCCTTTACTTAAGTACTCCATAAAATAAATCTCACTATACTCCAAAGCAACCTTTCTACTCTGAAATAGTTTTAATTGATGAGAAACTGCTCCTTATATTTCAAGGCCAAAAATATACCTTCCTTAAACTTCTACCTGTTACTTCTGGTTCTTCCCTTCCTTCTCCTCCCTGTCACTTTCTTTTACATTTTATCCTCAAACACTTGAAGACAAATATTGGATACACCTCAGTTTTTTCTTCTCCAATTTAAGTATCATTTATTTTTTTAACTAACTGCTCCGTACTCTCAACATACTAGTTGCCCTATATTTAATGTTCCAACAGTTAAACAATGTACTTTATAGACGATGAGACCCAGAATTAAACACAACAGTTCACATGTGAGTCCTGTTATATTTTGTCCTCCTCAGACCACATCAACAGTATAAGATTTAATTCTGTTTGTAAAGCACTTAACATATTGTCTGGCTCATAATAGGTATTATATAAATTCTTATTCCCTTCTGAACACCAAATTTTAGTAAGGACATTACCTAGCATTATCAAGAGGAGGACAACCCAGTGGTAAAGAGCTTTAGCTTGATTTTTAGGATATTGGGATCTTTTGAAGGAACTAGGGGTTTTTTAAAGTAGAGAAAAGACTTAAGGAAATGATATCTCTCTTAAAAGTGCTTTAAAGAATTTTGCATACAAATGGGATTAGACTTGATCCAGAAGACAGAGCTAAAAACAGTAGGGTTGGGACATCAAAAAAAAAGGAGCAAATTTGGATTTATGTAAAAAAAATTAATGAAATGAATTGGCTCAGGATTTATTGGATCTTCCTTATGTGAGGTCTTCTTGCAAAACCTAGAAGAACATGTACAGCATATGTAAGCTTCTTAAGGGCAGGAATATTTCTTTATTGTTTTGGCTTTGTATCCCTCCGGTCCAGCATAGTACTTTTTCCCCACAATAAATCCAGAAAAGTTTTTTATTACTCTTATTCCAGATGTTTAGAAATAAAAAAAAACATGCAACTTTGTGTGTAAAGAAAAAGGAGATTTTCTACAAATTAAGTTATTTAATCTATTTTTCTTCATGTCTACATAGAAGATCCCATCTGCTAGTGTTCCAACCCTTCATTACCCTCCCTGAGTCCCAAAGAAATAGACATAGAGGCCAACATGTTCATATAAATTAAATCTTTCATGTTCTAGCTTTCTGTGGGTAACATTCTCAATTTATTCTTCTAGTGTTAGTTCTATGAATTTGTATAATATTCTTCTGGTTCTACTCATTTCACTGTTTTCAATGTCCTGTGATCTTTTTTTTTTAATTTTTTAATCATTTATTAATACTCATTTTAACCTGGTTACATGATTCATGCTCCTACTTTCCCCTTCACCCCCCCCCCCCGCACTCCCCCCACCCATGGCCAACGCACATTTCCACTGGTTTTAACATGTATACTTGTTCAAGACCTATTTCCAAATTGTTGTTAGTTGCATTGGTATGGCAATTTCAAGTCCACATCCCCAATCATGTCCTTCTCAGCCCATGTGTTCAAGCATTTGTTTTTCTCATATGTATCCTCTCCTGTAGTCCTTCCTCTGAATGTGGGTAGCGTTCATTACCATAAATCCCTTAGAGCTGTCCTGTGTTATTGCATTGTTGCTGGTACAGAAGTCCATTACATTCGATTTTACCATAATATATCAGTCTCTGTGTACAATGTTCTTCTGGCATGGCTCCTTTCGCTCTGCATCAGTTCCTGGAGATCTTTCCAGTTCACCTGGAACTCCTTTAGTTTATTATTCCTTTTAGCAAAATAGTATTCCATCACCAGCATATACCACAATTTGTTCAGCCATTCCCCAATTGAAGGACACTCTCTCCTTTTCCAGTTCTTTGCCACCACAAAAAGCGCAGCTATTAATATTTTCGTACAAGTCTCTTTATCTATGATCTCTTTGGGGTACAAACACAACAATGCTATGGCTGGATCAAAGGGCAGGCATTCTTTTATAGCCCTTTGAGCATGATTCCAAATTGCCATCCAGAATGGTTGGATCAGTTCACAACTCCACCAGCAATGCATTAATGTCCCAATTTGGACACATCTCCTCCAGCATTCATTACTCTCCCCTTCATTCATTTTACCCAATCTGATAGGTGTGAGGTGATACCTCAAAGTTATTTTGATTTGCATTTCTCTGATTATTAGAGATTTAGAACACTTTCTCATGTGCTTATTGATACTTTTGATTTCTTTACCTGAAAATTGCCTATTCATGTCTCTTGCCCATTTATCAATTGGGGAATGGCTTGATTTTTTATATAATTGATTTAACTCCTTGTATATTTGAGTAATTAGACCCCATCAGAGTTTTTTGTCATAAAGATTTTTTCCCAATTTGTTGTTTCCCTTCTGATTTTGACTACATAGTTTTTGTTTGTACAAAAGCTTTTTAGCTTCATATAATCAAAACCATTTAATTTACATTTTGTAATTTTCTCTAACTCTTGCTTGGTTTTAAAATCTTTCCTTTCCCAGAGATCTGACAAGTAAACTATTCTGTGTTCACTTAACTTGTTTATAGTTTCCCTCTTTATATTCAAGTCATTCACCCATTCTGAATTTATCTTGGTGTAGGGTGTGAGATGTTGATCTAAACCTAATCTCTCCCATATTGTTTTCCAAATTTCCCAGCAGTTTTTGTCAAATAGTGGATTCATGTCCCAAAAGTTGGGCACTTTGGGTTTATCATACGCGGTCTTGCTGATGTCATTAACCCCAAGTCTATTCCACTGATCCTCCCTTTTGTCTCTTAGCCAGTACCATATTGTTTTGATGACTGCTGCTTTATAGTAAAGTTTAATATCTGGTACTGCTAGGCCCCCCTCCTTCACATTTTTTTTCATTATTTCCCTTGATATTCTTGATCTTTTGTTATTCCAAATGAAATATGTTATAGTTTTTCCTAATTCAGTAAAGAACTTTTTTGATAATTTGATAGGTATGGAGCTAAATAGGTAAATTAATTTGAGTAGGATGGTCATTTTTATTATGTTAGCTCTTCCTACCCATGAACAATCAATGGCTTTCCAATTGTTGAGATCAAGTTTTATTTGTTTGGAAAGTGTTTTGTAGTTGTTTTAATATAATTGCTGTGTTTGTTTTAGTAGATAGAGTCCCAAGTATTTTATGTTGTCTAGGGTGATTTTTAAATGATGTTTCTCTTTCTACCTCTTGCTTCTGTGATGTCTTGGAAATATATAGAAATGCTGATGATTTATGTGCATTTATTTTGTATCCTGCAACTTTGCTAAAGTTGTTGATTATTACTACAAGCTTCTTAATTGATTCTCTAGGATTTTTTAAGTAGACCATCATATCATCTGGAAAGAGTGATAGCTTAGTCTCCTCTTTTCCTATTTGGATACCTTCAATTTCTTTTTTTTCAAACATTTATTAATATTCATTTTAACATGGTTACATGATTCATGCTCCTCCTTTCCCCTTCACCCCCCCGCAGTCCCCCCACCCATGGCCGATGCCCATTTCCACTAGTTTTGTCATGTGTCCTTGATCAAGACCAATTTCCAAATTGTTGGTAGTTGCATTGGTGTGGTAGTTTCGAGTCCACACCCTCAATCATGTCCACCCCGACCCATGCGTTCAAGCAGTTGTTTTTCTTATATGTTTCCTCTCCTGCAGTCCTTCCTTTGAATGTGGGTAGCGTCTTTACCATAAATCCCTCAGAATTGTCCTGGGTCATTGTATTGCTGCTGGTACAGAGGTCCATTACATTCAATTTTACCATAGTATATTAGTCTCTGTGTACAATGTTCTTCTGGCTCTGCTCCTTTCGCTCTGCCATCTGTTCCTGGAGGTCTCTCCAGTTCACCTGGAACTCCTCCAGTTTATTATTCCTTTTAGCACAATAGTATTCCATCACCCGCATATACCACAGTTTGTTCAGCCATTCCCCAATTGAAGAACATACCCTCCTTTTCCAATTTGTTGCCACCACAAAAAGCGCAGCTATAAATATTTTCATACAAGTCTGTTTATCTATGATCTCTTTGGGGTACAAACCCAACAATGGCATGGCTGGATCAAAGGGCAGGCATTCTTTTATAGCCATTTGAGCATGATTCCAAATTGTCAGCCAGAATGGCTGAATCAGTTCACAACTCCACCAGCAATGCATTAATGTCCCAATTTTGCCACATCCCCTCCAGCATTCATTACTCTCCCCTTCTTTCATTTTAGCCAATCTACTAGGTGTGAGGTGATACCTCAGAGTTGTTTTGATTTGCATTTCTCTAATTATTAGAGATTTGGAACACTTTCTCATGTGCTTATTGATACTTTTAATTTCTTTACCTGAAAATTGCCTATTCATGTCTCTTGCCCATTTATCAATTGGGGAATGGCTTGATTTTTTATACAATTGCTTTAACTCCTTGTATATTTGAGTAATTAGACACCTTTCAGAGTTTTTCGTTATAAAGATTTTTTCCCAAATTGTTGTTTCCTTTCTGATTTTGACTACATTGTTTTTGTTTGTACAGAAACTTTTTAGTTTAATATAATCAAAACCATTAAATTTACATTTTGTAATTTT
>NC_058131.1:259787827-259827222 GCF_016433145.1 Gracilinanus agilis
TTGCCATATAATTGGGTGAAATAGTTTTTAATGATTTCCTTAATTTCCCCTTCATTAGAGGTTAGGTCTCCCTTTTCATCTTTGATACTGTCAATTTGGTTTTCTTCTTTCCTTTTTTTAATTAGATTGACCAGTACTTTGTCTATTTTATCTGTTTTTTCAAAATACCAGCTTCTAGTCTTATTTATTAATTCAATAGTTCTTTTACTTTCAATTTTATTAATTTCTCCCTTTATTTTTAGTATTTCTAACTTGGTTTTCATCTGAGGGTTTTTAATTTGCTAGCATACCCTATTCATTAATCTCTGCCCTCCTTAATTTGTTAATATATGCACTCAAGGATATAAATTTCCCACTGAGTACTGCCTTGGCCGCATCCCACAGAGTTTGGTAGGATATATCATCATTGTCATTCTCTTCAATGAAATTGTTGATTGGTTCTATGATTTCTTCTTTGACAAATTGGTTTTGGAGAATCATATTATTTAATTTCCAATTAGTTTTTGATTTGCCTGTCCAGGTGCCCTTACTAATTATTATTTTTATTGCATTATGATCTGAGAAAGTTACATTTATTATTTCTGCTCTTTTGCATTTGTTTGCAATATTTCTATGCCCTATTAAATGGTCAGTCTTTGTGAATGTACCATGTGTAGCTGAAAAGAAGGTGTATTCCTTTTTGTCCCTATTTATTTTTCGCCACATATCAATTAAATCTAATTTTTCTAGGACTTCTTTCACCTCTCTTATCTCTTTCTTATTTATTTTTGGTTTGATTTATCTAGATCTGAAAGAGGAATATTTAGATCTCCCACTAGTATAATTTTACTACCTATTTCCTTCTTGAGCTCTGCTAGTTTCTCCTTTATGAATTTGGATGCTATGCCACTTGCTGCATACATATTGAGCAGTGTTATTTCCTCATTGTTTATACTGCCTTTAATCAGGATGTAATGACCTTCCCTGTCTTTTTTAATCATATCTCTTTTTACTTTGGCTTTGTCAGAAATCATAATACCCACTCCTGCCTTCTTTTTCTCATTTGATGCCCAAAAGATTTTGCTCAAGCTCTGATCCTTAAGCTTGTGTATGTCCACCCGCCTCATTAGTGTTTCTTGTAGACAACATATGGTAGGATTTGGTTTCTAATCCATTCTGCTATTTGCTTCTGTTTTATGAGCGAGTTCATCCCATTCACATTCAGAGTTACAATTATCATTTGTGCATTCACTGACATTTTCTTATCCTCCCCTATTCCTACCCCTTCTTCTTAAACTATTTCCTTTTAAACCAGTGGTTTGCTATTAAACTGGTATCCCTTATCCCCTCCTTTGATTAAGCTCCCTTTCTACCCCATCCCTTGTTATTCCCCTCTTTTTGTATTTAAAGGCCTAATGAATTCCCTCCCCCTTCTTCTCCACTCCCTTTTTTGACCTCCCCACTCCCCTGCTCCCCTTGGTTTATCCCTTCTGACTTTCTCAGTAGGGTTAGATAGAGTTTTATATCCCAGTGGATAAAGCTACTCTTCCCTCTCTGGGTTGATTACACTGAGAGTAAGGTTTAAATATTACCTCTTAATGCTCTTTTCCTCTCCTTCTTATAATAGTATTTGTCCCCTCTCCTTCCCATGCCCTCTTTGTGTGTAATAGAATATCGTATCTTTCTTATTCTCTCAAGTTTCTCTTGGTGTCCCCTACTATTCACCCCCTCTTTCCCATCCCCCATGTCTTCTTAGATTATTTAGTGTTCCACCCTCTCCCTGTGAATTATTCTTCTGATTACTATGATAGTGAATCCTATAATAGTGAATAGAGTTCACTACAGAGAATTATACATAGCATTTCTCCACATAGGAATACAGATAATTAGATCTTACTGAGGCCCTTAAAATGGCAAATTTAAAAAATTATGAGTTTTCTTTCTTTCCCCTCTGTTTCTTATTTACCTTTTCACGTTTCTCTCGATTTTGGGGTTAGATATCAAACTTTCCATTTAGTCCTGGTCTTTTCTGTGCAAATACTTGGAAATCTTCAATTTTGTTGAATGCCCATACTTTCCCCTGGATGTATATAGTCAATTCTGATGGGTAGGTGATCTGTGGTTGCAGGCCCAGCACTCTTGCCTTTCTGAATATCATATTCCAAGTATTTAGCGTGGAGGCTGCCAGATCCTGTGTGATCCTGATTGGTGCTCCTTGATATTTGAATTGTGTCTTTCTGGCTTCTTGTAAGATTTTTTTTACTAGGAAGCTCTTGAATTTGGTTATTATATTCCTGGGAGTTGCCTTTTCTGGGTCATTTATCGAGGGTGATCTATGGATCCTTTCAATGTCTTTATTGCCCTCATGTTGTAGAACTTCAAGGTAATTTTTTGAATAATTTCTTTTAGTATGGAGTCCAAATTACTATTATTTTCTGGTTTTTCTGGAAGACCAATGATTCTCAGATTGTCTCTTCTAAACCGGTTTTCTTGGTCTGTCACTTTCTCATTGAGATATTTCATGTTTCCTTCTATTTTTTTCAGTCTTTTGACTTTGTTTTATTTAATCTTATTGTCTTGAGAGATCATTAGCTTCTAATTGTTCAATTCTAGCCTTTAGGGACTGGTTTTCCTTTTCAATCTGGTCATTTCTGGTGTTCAATTTGTTTATCAGTTCATTTGATTTCTGAACCTCACTTTCCAATTGTGAAATTCTGCCTTTTAAACTGTTATTTTCTTGCCTGATTTCCTTTTGAGCTATTTCCCATTTCTCTAACCAAATCTTTTCCAACTTTCTCATCATCTCAGTTTTGAACTCTTCAAGAGATTGTGACCAGTTTTCATTATTTTGGGAGGGTCTGGATGCTTGTTTGTTCTCCTCTTCTGTTTGCTAGGTTGTCTGGATTTTCTCTGTGTAAAAGTTGTTGAGTGTTAAAGATTTCTTCTTCTTGTTGTTAATCTTTCTCTTCTGAACTTCCTGATTCGGGGTAGCCATTGTTACCCAAGCAGCTTCTCAGCTTTATCCTCACGCTCAGGGTCTGTCTGCAGTCTTTTGGATCCTGAGGTCTGAGGCCTGGTTGTTCTCAAGGTCAAGCCCCCTGGTGGACCTTCTTGCTTGATCCTCTGCTGGAGGCTTCTTTACAAGTCTCAGGGCGCTGCTTCCACAGTCATATACCCATCAGCACTGGTTCCCCACTCAAGGTTTCAGAGCCTTCGCTCAGGAGCGAGCCTGTGTCCGCCTCCACCAGTGCCTCCGCCCATCGCCTGAGCTCCGTGTCCTCACTCAGAGTCCGTGTGTGTTCTTTAGCTTTTTGGGTTCCTAAGTCTTGCTGCTCTCAGGAACAGGCCCTGGAGTTGCCAATGACTCAATGGGTCCTCTAAACTTGCTCCATTTCTTTTTAGCTGGCTTTGGCGTTGTAGGAGGTGTGTGTGGAGGGGTGGGGTGGTTGCTCAGCCTGTGATTTAGTGAGAGCTGTTTCACCCCTTTATAGCATGGAAATGCCCCGATTCCACGTACATTCCACACTGTACCCTGTTGTGGGGTCCCTCCGTTCGTCTGGATTTGTTTTTATATCCCCTTGAGGAGTCCTGTATGTTTCGGTCAGGAGAGGTTAATAGCTACTTTTTACTCTGCTGCCATCTTAACCCAGAACTCAGGTTCCTCAATTACTAAGTTAGAGTATAGCAAGATAATTATCTCTCAGTTCTGGAAACTGCAACTATTAATGCATACTAAGAATACGTTAGCTTTTCTGGTTGATCATACATGTCAGACAATTCAAATTCATTCTGAAATTATAGTTCCCTCTACCATCTCTTCTTTCCTAGGATTTTTCTCAAGAATACTTCTTTAAGAACTCTTCCTTATTTTGTATTCATGCCATTGTTGTTGTTTTTTTTTCAAACCCTGGATGTGACTTTGTATGAATCATTATATTAATTTCAGCTTCTTGGACTTGATGAAATCTTTTTGATACCTGATTTTGCCTTCTAACACCTTAGCTACCCATTCCCCAAACAAAATCTGTGCCACCTCCAAATATAACAAAGCTAATATCTACACAAAGTTGAACAGCATAATTCCAGGAACAAACCCTAGATCACTACACCATAGATCTCCTTCCAAGTTGACATTGATCCATTAATCATTACTCCCCTGATATGATCATCTAATGATTTTTCAGGTCAACTAAATGTACTATACACATATCTTCATTTTCCCCCAAAGCATAGTATGAGACAATTTGGCAAAAACTTTGATTAAAAACAAGTGTTTTCTGTATACTTCCTAAGTCTTCTCTTCTACCAACCTATCAATGCTGCCAAACAAGAAAATGAAATTAGTTTGACATGGCAGTATTAACTCTTTCTTGTGGAATATAATTTTCTTTTCTAAATTATAAAAAACTAATTTTCCCACAATATATTCTATACTTTCAGTAGAGTTGAAGTAAACCTATACATACCTACATATATGTATATATATGTATACTTTCAGTAGAGTTGAAGTAAACCTATACATACCTATATATCTCTTTCGTCACTTCCTGTGCCTTCCTCTTAGTTTACATGTCCAATTACAACAGACACTTTTCTTAGGACCACCTAGGGGGCAGTCAGTCAATTCTGATTCGTCACCTATTTTTTCACATGTGGGTCACAGACCTCCCCACTTGAGAATTAAGTGGAGTTGTTTACACTTTTGGTGATTAGATTTAAGAATGGGCAAGGTAGATTTAATCTCATTATCACAATTTTCAATTCAGTTTTTTGAGTTTTAGTCATGAAGGGTTAGTAATTATATATTCCATTTCATTCAGTACTATCTGGTTTGACTGGCCAGTCCTAATAAATTAAAATGATCTTATTATATAACCTTTGGTTTTGGTGCTAGGAAAAGTGGCATTATTTTATGTTTAGTGGGGATATTGCAACTTCTTAGGACAAAGTTATTTCTCACAGTAATTCTAAAAAGTGACTGACTCTGGGCTGATGATTCAAATATAACTCCAGTAGCAAAGTAGAACTTAATCATATAGAAAAAATTAGAAAAAGAAAAAACTTGTAAGATGAGAGAAAAGTCGACAAATCCCACTTTACAGAATTGCTTTCGTGAAAAGGAAGATCAAAAAACAAAATTGGACAAGGACAATAATACCAAAAAGGAAACATGTGAAGCCTCAAAGACAAGGAGAAAAGATTCTAAGAAACCCAAATATTAAAAGTAAGTTTAAAAATGAAACAAGAAAAATGACAGGGTGAGCTTGGGGAAAAATCAATGATGAAAGCCCCTCAATAAAAACTAGAATCAATGAAAATGGAGGCAAAATAAAACACTAAAGAAAACAATTCTCTAAAGGCTAGAAAAGACAAAACAGAAAAGGAGGCTCAAAAATACACTGAAGAAAACAACTTCTTAAGGAATAGAATTGACCATATGAAATGGGAAATACAAAGTTTAAAGAATAAAATATCTTCCAAAAAAGTATAATCAGACAAATGGGAGCTAACTGATTTATAAGAAATAAGGAAATAAAAAAGTCAAAAGAATTAAAAAATAGAAGAAAAACTGAAATATCACATTGGAAAAATATCATCTTGGAGAATCGATCCAGAAGAGTTAATCTAGGAAACATCAAAGTACCTGAAAGTCATGATCAGAAAATGACACAAGACACCATATTTCAAAAAATGATCAGGGAAAATTGCCCAGATTTCATTGAACAAGAATGGAAAATAGAAATTAAAAAGAACCCATCAATAACCATCTGAAAGAGACCCCAAAATAAAACATCCCAAGATTATTATAACTAAGGGAAAAGGTACTCCAAGAAGCCAAAAGGAAACAATTCAAATATCATGGAGCTGCAGTCAATATTATAGGGAATTAGTTGTCCTGGAGGTGGAGCCAAGATGACAGAGTAGAGCAGAGAAGCTTCAAGTCACCATGTGAATCCTCTCCAACCAATATTGAAATAATATCACAAAATGAATACAGGAGTGAAAAAACCAACAAGGAGACAGAGTGAAACTACTTTCAGGAAAAGAAAAACCCAAAAGATAGGCAGAGGACATCTGTGGCACTAGGGTGAGAGGAGAATAGACTCAGTTCAGCAAGAGGCTATAGTAAGGAGGGAAGAGCAAGCCAAACCTCCACACCCCATATGTGCTGTCCTAGGTTCAGACCCTAATCCTAAGACAGCATTCAGATGCTGAGACCCTGCTTGGACAAATAGTGGTCCAAGTCAAGCCACATCCCTTGAAATTTCACACCTGTGGAGAATCCTGGAGTGCTAGCCTAAGGCAGTCTGTGTTGAGGTGGCCTAATCTTTGTGGGCCCAGAAAGAAGCCAGGAGTCCCAGTCTGGGTCTATGGCAAGGACATGGATTCCAGTTTGGGGTGACTGATAGTACAAAGCAGAGCTCCAGGACAGGATAATCAAAGGTATGCCCAATTAGAACAAGTGTACAGTAAGACCAAAAACTTATACCTAAGGCTGAGGCTACAATTTGAGTAGTTCGTGACCTGATCAAGATCATAGTAAAACCAAAAGCTTACAACCAAGCCTAAGCAAGTCTTTGAGCTATCAGGATCTTAAGGGTTAATTGAATCAGCAGAGGGAAGTGGTTCTCAGGGCTCTCAGTCCTAAGGTCATTACACCATCTTTGAAGATCTGAAACTGGTAGAAACCAAGAAAATAAGCTAAGAATAGCATCAAGCAAGGACTAAAGTTTAAGAGGGTATTCTAAACTCCCAGAAAGCAGAGGCTACCTAAAAATAAGTAGGAAAAATGAGCAAACAACAAAAAAGCACCTAACTTTAAAGAATTTTTATGGAGACAAAGAGCAAGGTACAGACACAGAAGGGGATAGTGAAAACAAATCAAACAGATGCAAAGTCCAAAAGAAAAGTATGAATTGGGTACAAATTCTGGAAGAGCTGAAAAAGGACTTAAAAAACCAATTAAGAGAGGCAGTGGGAAAATGGTAAAGAAAAATGAAAGATTACAAGGAATTAGTAGCTTCAACACTAAAGGACTAAAAAGCATGGAATATTATATTACAAAAGGCAAAGAATGTAGGATAACAATAAAAAATTAATGACCATATGAAGCTGAGCATAAGCTTCTGGGCCAAAAAAAATGCTATTTAATGAAATAGAGGATTTCTGTATATTTTTGCCAAACAGACACACACACACACACACACACACACACACACACACACACACACACANTTTTTGCCAAACACACACACACACACACACACACACACACACACACACACACACACACACACAAACCAGATTTGAAAGGATAGTTTGAAGAAGCATTTCAACAATAAAAGAAAAGGCTAAAAAGGAAAACAGAAAAGTGAAATCTTAAGGGATTTAATAAAGTTAAACTGATTATATTCTTACATGTTATAATTAAGATATTTAATATATCTATGATTTTAAAGATACTCAGTTTACTTAAATAATCTAGACTATTTAAGTTATTTAAGATACTTAAGAGCTTTACTTTTATTATTATTTATTTATATTTATGAATATACATAGATGAAAGGAACAAATTCAATAAGTTCAGATGACATCCAAAAAATAAAGGATGAGAAATAATGAGAAATAGAAGAGGGTAAATGATCTTACATGAAGAGGTATATAAGAGCCAAAATAGTGGAGGAGAAGATGGTGGTCAGTGCATGAACTTTAATCTGAATTAGTTCAAAGCAAGAATAACATCCACATTCAGTCACCTATAGAAACATACCTAAGCCAACAGGGGTCTAGAAAGGAGAAAAGGATGAAAAGAAAGGAGAGTGAATTGGGGGAAGTGGTGGTCAAAATAGTGAAAGACTCAAAGAAGAAAGTGAGAAGGATAAACAAGAAAAAATAAGAAAAGACACAGTTAATAATCATAACTGTGCATATAAATGAAATCCACTCACCAAAAAAAGAAGAGGATAGAATGGATTGAAAAAAAGAACCTGACAATATACTGTCTAGAAGAGATACATTTAAAGGAGGGAGGAGGGAAACACACACAGAATATTGATAAGGGGCCGATGCAGAAGTCATTTTGCTTCAACTAAATTTTTAAAAACAAGAGTAGCAATCATGATCTCAGACATAGAAAAAGTAAAAATTGATCTGATAAGGAAAGAAATCACATCTCAACCAAAAGTAGTTCATACAAAAAAAACATTCAAAAACAATGAACTCCAATACTATATAAACTATTTAATAAATAAGAGAAAAGAGAATCCTTCCAAACGTTTTATAACACAAATACGGTACTGATATCTAAACCAGGAAGAACTAAAATAGAGAAACAAAACTATAGACCAATCTCTCTAATGAACATGGATGCATTATATCACAAGGATCATAATCCACACTAGGGCGGGTTTTACATGAAGAATGCTTGGATAGCTCGATATTGGGAAACCATCAGCATTGAAGACCACACCAATAACAAAATGAAGAGGAAACCATACAATTATTTCAAAAGATGCAGAAAAGCATTTGACAAAATATAACACCCATTCCTTATAAAAACATTCGAGAACATTGGAATAAATGTAACTTTCTTTAAAGTGATAAATGATATCTAAAATAATAAACAAGCATAATAAGAATAAACCAAAACTTTTTTCCAATAAGAAGTGTGGTAAATATAGGATACCCATTATCACCATTACTATTTAATATCATACTAGAAATGCTAGCTATAGCCATAGGAGTGGTAAAAGAAACTGAAAGAATTAGAATAGGCAATAAATAAACAAAGTTATTGCTCTTTGCAGATGTTGTGATGGTTTACATAGAGTATTCCAGAGAATCAATAAAAAACTATTAGAAATAATTAACAAACTTACCAGTCACAGGATATAAAACCCACATAAATCATCCACATTTCTATTTATTTCCAACAAAGTCCAAAGGCAAGATAGAAAAGTAAATTCCATTTAAAATTTCTTTAGACAATATAAAATACCTGGGGGTATACCTACCAAAGTAAATCCAGCAACTGTATGAATACAATTAGAAAACATTCTTCACACAAAGTCAGAACTAAATCTGAAAAATATTAATTGCCCATGGATAGGCAAAGGCAATATAATATAAATGAAAATCCTGCCTGAATGATTTTATCTATTAAGTGTTATACCAATCAAACTACCAAAAATTATTTCAAGGCACTAGAAAAAACGAGAATGTTCACCTGAAAGAAAAGGCCAAGAATAGCAAGGGAATCAATGAAAAAATATGGAGTTCTAGCTTCACCGGTTTTTAAAGTATACTATAAAGAATAATCATCAAAATAATATAGTACTGGCTAGGAAACAGAGTGGTGAATCAATGGAATGGAGTAATCAACATGCTGTATTTAATATCCAAAAAAATAATTTCTCTCACTCTGGTTTGAGGACCCATGAGCTATTATTTGTAGAGCTGGCATCAACACATAGCAATTTAGAATTTGATAATCCCAAAGATCCGAGCTTTTGGTAAAAGAACTCTTTATTTGACAAAGCTAGTGGGAAAACTGGAAAACACTATAGCAGAATCTAGAATTAGGCCAATATCTCACTATATACCAGTGATTCCCAAAGTGGGTGCTACTGCCCCCTGGTGGGTGCTAGAGTGATCCAGGGGAGCTGTGATGGCCACAGGTGCACTTATCTTTCCTATTAATTACTGTTAAAATTTTTTAAAAAATTTCCAGGGGGCTAAGTAATATTTTTTTTCTGGAAAGGGGCCAAAAAAGTTTGGGAACCACTGCTATGTACAGTCAGAATAAAATCAAAGTGGATACTTGATCAAGCAATAATGGTTGACAGCATAAACAAATCAAGGGAATATGGAAAAGTTTACCTGTTAGACTTAGGGATAAGAGAAGATTTTTTAACCAAATAAGAAATGGAGAAATTATAAAAAGTGAAATGATTATTTTGATAACAATATATTTTAAAATTTTGTACAAATAAAACCAATGAAACCAACTTTAGAAGGGAAACAACCAATTTTGAAAAAAAGATTTATAGCAAGTGTCTCTGATAAAAGCTTCATTTCTCAATTACATACAGAACTGAGTCAAATTTACAAAAATACAAAGCATTCACCAATTGATAAATGGCCAAAAGATATAAACAGGACATTTTCAAAGGAAGAAATTAAAACGAACTACATTCATATGAAAGAAATGCTCTAAAACACTATTGATAAGAGAAATACAAATTAAAACAACTCTTAGATACCACTTCATATCTGTCATTTTGGCTAAAATTACCAAGAAGGAAAATGATGAATGTTGGTGGGGATATGAGAAAATTGGGATACTAACACACTGTTAGTAGAACTGTGAACTGATAACCACCATTCTGGAGACCAATAGGGAACCATATATACCCTTTGATCCAACTATACCACTATTGTATCTGTATCCCAAAGAGATCAGAGATAAGGGAAAAGGATCTACCTGTTCAAAAATATTTTAGCAGCTTTTTTTTTCCAGTGGCAAAGAATTTTGCAGTGGCAAAAAATAAGGGGTTGTCTATCATTTAAGGAATTGATGAACAAGTTGTGGTATATGGTTATAATGGAATCCTATTGTGCCATAATAAATAACTAACAAAACAAGTTCAGAAAACCTCAAAAAGATTTATATGAAGTGATACCACAAAAGCAGCAGAACCAATGTGTATAATAACAGAAATACTGTATGATGATCAATTGTGAAGGACTAAACCATTATCGGCAAATCAAATTCCCAAGATATAAGGGACGCATGATGAAAAATTCTTTCCATAGCCAAAGAAGCAACTGTTGGAGCTAGATTACAGATCAAAACATGTAATCTTCCACTTATTTCCTTCATGAGGTTTTTTTAGTGAATGTGTGATATGTGTCTGATATGTGTCTTTTGTCATATTAACAATAAGAAAATATGTATTACATGAAAGAATTGGTATAACCTATATCAGACTAATAACCACTTCAAAAAGTGGGGAGGGAGAAAACTCGAATCCTAAAATGTCAGAAAATAATTGTCAAAAATGATTTCTCCATGTAACTGAAAAAATATTTGTTTGTTTATTTATTTATTTATTAGTTTAAGGACTAGTAATGGTGGATCTCCAGTGATCAGAGCATCAACATGTTGCTAACTTGACATACTTATAACAAACTCTTTTTACTTTAAAAAAAATCAAAACAATGTTTTCAGTTGCCCAGCTAGGTAGCATAGTGAACAGAGTGCCAAGACTGGAGTCAGGAACATTCATCTTTTGAGTTTAAATCTGGTCTCAGATACTTACTGGATCTGTGTCCCTGGACAAGGCATCCTATTTACTTCAAATCTTATTTACCTCAATTACCCCTTTTGTAAAATGACCTGGAAAAGGAAATGACAAAGTACTCCATCATCTTTCCCATTTTGTCATTTTTCTACCATGTTGTCATGTCTGACTTTTCACGACCCCATTTGAGATTTTCTTGGCAAAGATACAGAAGTGGTTTTCTATTTCCTTTTCTAACTTATTTTTACAGATGATGAAACGGAGGCAACGGGATTAAGTAATTCAGGCTCCAGGCCTGACATTGTGCCACCTAGTTGCCTTGCCAACTTAACTGTCTAGAAAACTCCAAATGAGGTCACAAAAAGTAGGACACAGCTGAAAAACTATTCAATATCAATGGACCCTCTTATATTGACTGGAAACCTAGCTATCAGCTTAAGATCACTCTATGTATTAAGCAGGAGATTTCTAAGATCTCTCAGGATTCTCCTTTCAAGAAGAAGTCACCAAGTATATTTTTAGTAAAGGAATTATTGTCTGAACCCAAAGCCTGAGTGGTCTGATGTGTCAGGTGTAAAACTTCTCCTGGATCTGAGTGACTCTCAGACAAATCAACTGTGATTCTGTCTTTGGGTACAACATAACATAATAATGAATATGTAAACCTTTGAGGTAATTTGGCATTCTACCAAATTGAAATCTCTTTTAGCTACGGTAGCACTTTCCAAATGATAAGAATGTTATTAACTTAAGAATTATAAAGTGCCTTCAGAAAATAAAGGGGAGAAAGATTAAACATTCTATTCAATTACAGTTTTGTATTTACTATTGTCTTTGTTGTATGTTTTATTTATTTTTTAATTGTTCATTTACTTATATTGTATTTAATATTTAATTATCAAGCAAGGTATTCTTACTTTAAGCCTATCTGTCACTAACAGACAGGGAAGTCCATAGTCAAAGTATATTTTGCCTTCCATTTCAAGAACTTTCTTCTCAAAGTGTCCTCTGGACCATGGGCCTTACCATTCAGCCTAGAGTTTATATGCTATCTCCACACACTGTAATGTGAGTTCTTTGAGCAAAGGGATTGTCTTGACTTTTTACTTGTGTCCCCAGCACTTAGCGCAACGCTAGATATATAGCATTATGTTTGCTGTTTAATGTCTTCATATATGATTAACCAACAACACCAAGTCCAATGTCCAAACAGCTTGTGATCAAAGTACTAAGGCTTAATAGAGTAAAGAAGAAAATGATTCAGAGTCTGCACAAATAAGGAGTCTTTCTACTAATAGCACTTTCAAGGCATGAAGCTTCTCAGCTTCATTCCTGAAGGTCACTGAGCACAGATGGTATAAATGAGGGAGGCAGTAAGCACTAGAAACCTCAGGGGCGAATGAAAGTTGAGTCATGTGGAGGAGAAACAATTGAAAACTATTAAGCTTACCAGGTATCCCAACATGTTCTGCCATCAAAGCCCATAGACCAATGAGCACTTATATTATTCATCCCACTCTCATAACATGGTTCCCAAACAGATTCAGTCACAGGGAACAAATCAGTACCTTATGGTAGAATTTCTCCAATCACTGATAATGTCATGAGTTGGCAAATCAAAATTTGGCTCTCTGTAGAAAGCCATACATTGATTATGATAAATGAAAACAACTACAAGTTTTAGTTATAACAGAAAGTCAAAGGGAGCTGAATTAAAAAAAAACATTGTTAATAATCTATTTGGTATCCTGAATTCCATTTTGATTTAGATCTGAATATTTCTAGAAGATTCCAAAGATTTTCAAATAGAAACTAGTAATAGTAAATAGAAACTTCTGTGAAACTGTACCTATAAAATTCTTCCCCATAGTCACTGGCTCCTCAGTTTTATTGAGAAAAATATTCTCACACATTGGATGGTACAGGCATATTTTGTAAGAAATCATTTTAATTATTTTGAATGCCTGTGTTTGATGCTAATTCGCAAATTAGAAATAAGGTAGAGAAGGAAAAGAAGGGTGCTGGCATTTCTCAACTGTACTAGTGTTGTTTTAAGATAGCATAAGACACTTTTCTAATGAAGTAATAAAAACAGTATGAAATTTAGAGCTACCAGAGGACAGCTTTAAATGACATGATCTCTCCTTCCTGAAATGATATTAAAGGAATTGCTTGTTTGTTATATGACACAAATCTTTCCCTGTAGACTCACCTTCACAGTAAGAATCCGTTATATAAATATTCATATAGTTGTTACATCATGTATCACTCAGTCACTCCTTTCAAGGTATGAACTTATACAATTAATAAAAGAGCTGCACACATTAACTACCTCTCATTACTCTGTCAACTCCTATTTATTCTACTTTTGAAAATAAAAATGTGGGCCACTAATATGAAATCTGGCTTGTGTTCATTCTATCTAAAATGATGTTTAAATATACATATAGTTGTGAAGAATGCCATGTACTAACTGCAGAATTCCATTTTAATAAAGATGCCTCTTGGAGCAGAAATCGACTTTGAAGTTTTGTTATTTATTATTAGGTTTGGGGGGCTAATTGAAGCACGTGGTATTATATGATGAATAAACCTCTAAACAAAAAGAACACCTCTCCCTATAGAAGACCAATGATGTGAAGCCTTAAAAGGGGGGGGGTCCAAAGCCTTTTAGTCCATAATACCTGGTGCCAGAAACTACCTTCGGCAAAATTAAGTCTTTGGCAAACCAAGTTCCTTGTCAATGTCCCTATTACTTCCAGTCCTAGCAACCATAGTTTTCATGTTTTCCACTATCATACTATAGTGTTTTCTGGTGTACAAATCATGCTATAAAAACTCCCTCTTTCTTTCCCCCACACCTCCTATGCATAAGAATGCCCCTGTATTATATTCCATTTCCTTCATGATAGCTATGAGAAATTAGCCCTAGATGATAGAATTTAGTGTGAAGAGACTATAGAGATCACATTCTAGAGGTACTTCATTTAAGAGAGAGGAAGATGAGGCTCGACAAAATTAACTGACTTACCCAAAGTCATCAGGCAACAATTTCAAAGTTAAGATTTAAGTCAAGACTGTCTGATTCTAAATCCAGTGTCCTTTGTATTATATCACAGTGAAAGCAATCCTGTTCTGTTTTGTTCTAGGGGAGAGTGTCTGGATATAAATATCCCTTAAAAAAAGGAATCAACCTCAAATGGTGGAAATTTCATGTACTGGGCTAGGGCATGGTGAGATGTTTCTGGCACCTTCCCTTAAATCATGCCAATGGTAGCTACTCCTTGATATATTAGAAAGCACACTGGACAGAGGATTAGGAGATCTGGGAGTGGGTCCTGGATATTCGACTGGAAAGCTATATATCACTAGAAAAGAATATCATGCCCCAAAGCCTGAGCTTCCTTTTCTGCATAATGGGTATAATACTGTAGGTCCTGCCCAATTCATATGGTTGCTATGAGATTAAAATGAGACCATATGTAGAAAGTGCTTCCAAAATTATAAAATATCATGTAGTTAGAATTTATTACAATAATGATTGGGCACTGCTTGAAAGTAGTGCCTTTTTTCTTTTTCAATTTTTTTCTTAGTGATAAGCAAAAATATGGATTTTTATTGTTCTTTAGATATTTTGGTATTTCCAGTGACCTCTTTGGGGGGTTTCTTAGCAAAGATACTAGAGTCATTTGCCATTGCCTTCTTCAGCCCATTTTACAGATGAGCAATCCAAGGAAAACAGGGTTAAGTTACTTGCCCAGGTTCACACAGGTATTACATATAATAGCTAATAAAAAAATTCTGGAATTGAATTGAATTGTTTGGAAGTAATAGTAGAGACAATCATTCTTATTTTGGCATCCATCTGCATGTTATTTATATACCCTGTGCTTAGTTTTTTACATTCTCAAAGTAACAGGATTTTCTTTTTGGTTTAGTCTTCATTTATTTGCATGAATGAATGCAATCCACAGGTTGACGATGGATGAAAGACTTGACAACCAGAGTGTGCAGGTGGTATAAAGAGTTTGAGGAAGTTATAGTTCAAATACTCTTACAAATCAAACTTTTCCATGTTTTGGAAAATTAGATGTTAATCACTGCAGTACTTCCACTTTCTTTTCTCTTCCTCATGTGACAATGAGATTCACCAATCTGTTTCTATTTTGCATACACTGCTATGTAAACCTGTATCATAATTTTGGTTGGTGACAGATGTTATTTCTACCACAGTTCACAGCAAATCTCCCCCCCTCCATACAGATGTGATTTAGTGCATCATAAATCAATCACCACTTTTGGAATTTCAGCTAACATCTGTCCCCTTTAGAGATTCTAATATAAACACTGTTAACCCACTAATTCTTTCTGAAGAAGTGCCAGTTGTTTATAAAGATGCCAATTGGCATGGATATTGTTTGAACAGTTGACTTATTGACAGTTATTTCTAGAATGAAATAAGTGCATTTTTCGAGAACAAACATGGGTGTCAAGTTGTCCAGCTCAGTTTGGGGTATTGGCTTGCTTTCAATGATGTCATTATTTAGGAAACAGCTGCAGTGCAGAACTTCAGAAATTCATCATTGCTGTTGGCACTTTAATAAACAGATGCTTTCTTAAATGTTTTTGAGTGATCACTGATCATTGCCAACATTTTCTGAAAGAAGATTGGTAGGTTATAAAAATGTCAATTAAAGGCGGGGAAGGACAAACTTGAAAGTGTAACCGAGTATCTCAACATCTGATTTATGCTAAGTTTAGTCAGTCTTACGTGATGCTGGACCAGGTAGAGCATCTTCAAAGAAAAAGGAATAATGGTTAGGTTAAAAAGAGAGCCTATTTTCTAAGCAAAGCTCTTACTTGCTTAGTGACCTTAGGAAAGTCATTTAATTTTATACTAGGGACCACAAAACATTGGCTGTCTATTGTATAAGATAGCTAGTAACTAACTAATATTTCAAACCATGGATGTGGAGGTGCTTTGAAAAAAAAAGAGAATTGAAGAGAGACTCAATCAATTATGAAACAAGTACATAAGAGAATATTAAAAAATTGGAGATAACAAAATAAAAGGAACAATTTTGTTCCTGGTTTGTTAAGTTTAATTAATAGAAGTTTTTACTTTCATATATCATCTTTATTGTTCTTTATTATCAGAATGTTTTGGTACATTGATTATTCTCAATAAAATAATTTTAAGGAAGGGAAAACCACTATAGCAATTTATTATTTTTTCAACAATTAACATTTTTTCAACACTTTCTGTCGTGAAGTATTATGGGAGAAACCAGGGGAGTTGACTTAAATATTAAATGTGGATCCAGAAGGGTGTGAGGGAGACAGGAATGACAAAAGATGGGGACTTGACAAGTTTGGGAGACTGGGTTTAACTGCTAAGGAAATGTCTGTTAACAGAAGTGGCAGTTAGGCCCTAACTGTCACCCTGTGCCATCTAGACAAGGGGTTTATGGGAACTAGCAAGCAAATGACAAGATTTTATAATAAATTTAATTAAGGGAACTATGGTAAAGTATAGGAATAGGGGTTTCTACACTTTCAGACTAAGGGCAAACCACAGGGTGAGGGGAGGGACTTTTCTACACTCAACTGAGGCCTAAGCAAGGCAGGGCCCAGAGAATAGCAGGACTGAAGTGGGAATCCTCATAGCAGAGCCCAGACTCACCCCAGCTGCTCCAGGACCACTAGCAGTGCTCTTTCAGGTGGGTAGATTCTGGGAGCTGACCCAGCCCAAGTTAACCTGCAACTCAGGTTGGGATTAATAGTCTCTACTAAAATCTCCCACAAGTAGATGTCAGTCTCCCTTCAGGATCTCTGGAAATCTGAGGTCTCCTAGGGTCAGTTGCAACTTGTCCCAACCACCATGGAGTCCATCTCAGAGAGAGAGGCACGCTTCCTGCTTCCCCATTCCATTTGGAATTCTCAAGCCCTTCCTGTTAGGTCTCCTAAATAATAACTAAGTAATCCTCCTCACAACAGAAGGCATAGCATAATTGCTGAATTCCTTTTAAAAGCTAAATTGATATAACTGAAGTTAAACTAGGATTTAATTCTTGTATTTCTCTTGCCTTGAATCACTTCTACTCTTCTTATTTGCCAGTAAAAGATTTTAACAACAACAAAAAAAAATGAGAGTTTTTATCATTCATGGATTTCTTCTGTGTTAGAAAATGTGTGAGTAGTCTAGTGCCTA
This sequence comes from Gracilinanus agilis, assembly GCF_016433145.1. Taxonomy (NCBI): domain Eukaryota; kingdom Metazoa; phylum Chordata; class Mammalia; order Didelphimorphia; family Didelphidae; genus Gracilinanus; species Gracilinanus agilis. The sequence goes on from NC_058131.1 coordinate 259,805,321, forward strand.
TACATTCAATGGCCAATGTAGCAAGAATCTGACCTTAAATGTTATATCACTCATCCAATTTCTCTTCAATAACACACCTTTGACTATTATTTCTGCTTCTCAAAGCTCCCTGCAGACAACAAGTAAAGAGAAATAACTTTACCCATCATTGAAAACACAGTCATCAGGAAACATTTGTCCCTACTGGGTCCAAGCAAGAAGAGCCATATAAAAATGAATTCTAAGAAGTGGTGCATTGATGTTTTGGATACAAGTTGGGATGAGCTGAGAGTCAAAGGTAGACATCAAAGGATGGCACCAAACAATTGCCTATCTTTGCTCTGGGAAAGGATAGAGATTAGCTTCAACTCTATGTTGCTAAGTAGCTTAGTGAGAGTAGATGTGGAATAATTCTGAAGCAAATACTTCATAAGGCTTAGAGACAAAAAAGAAATGTTACAAAGAGCCTGATGTTGTTAATAATCTTCACATCCTGACTTTGGTACCTTAGTCTGCTCATGCAAAAGCAGTGCCTCCTTTCTCCTGATACAGCTGCTCTTGCCCACATTCCCTTGATGATGGAAATAGAGCCTGGAAGTTCTCCTGGCTTTAAGTGACTGCCTTCGTCTAAGATATCAGTGCACTCAAGGTCACCCAAGTTTAGTTATATCACTCTTCTTGTCATGGGCTTGAGGCAGACACATCAGACTCCCCAGCAGTCTTTGATATCTTAAATGACTTATTTGGAATTATATCCAGTGTCAGCATACACTGATAATCTGGAAACCATATAGGAAAATACAAATCAAAATAAGTGTGGCAAAGAGCCTGAAAAAAATTTTAACCATTTTAAAAGCAACCATATAAAAGGCTGCATGTAAGAAAAACTGGAGGAAAATCATGGAAAAGAGGGGAAATTTGGAGTTTTTGAATCATTCCAGGTAGACTCATCCTATGTTGTTCTGTAGGATTAATTTTTTAAACATTTATTAATATTCATTTTTAACATGGTTACATGATTCATGCTCCTACTTTCCCCTTTGCCCCCCGCACTCCCCCCACCCATGGCCAACGCACATTTCCACTAGTTTTGTCATGTGTCCTTGATCAAGACCTATTTCCAAATTGTTGGTAGTTGCATTGGTGTGGTAGTTTCGAGTCCACACCCTCAATCATGTCCACCCCGACCCATGCGTTCAAGCAGTTGATTTTCTTATATGTTTCCTCTCCTGCAGTCCATCCTCTGAATGTGGGCAGCGTTCTTTACCATAAATCCCTCTGGATTGTCCTGGGTCACTGTATTGCTGCTGGTACAGAGGTCCATTACATTCAATTTTACCACAGTATATCAGTCTCTGTGTACAATGTTCTTCTGGCTCTGCTCCTTTCGCTCTGCATCTGTTCCTGGAGGTCTCTCCAGTTCGCCTGGAACTCCTCCAGTTTATTATTCCTTTTAGCACAATAGTATTCCATCACCCGCATATACCACAGTTTGTTCAGCCATTCCCCAATTGAAGAACATACCCTCCTTTTCCAATTTGTTGCCACCACAAAAAGCGCAGCTATAAATATTTTCGTACAAGTCTGTTTATCTATGATCTCTTTGGGGTACAAACCCAACAATGGTATGGCTGGATCAAAGGGCAGGCATTCTTTTATAGCCCTTTGAGCATGATTCCAAATTGCCAGCCAGAATGGCTGGATCAGTTCACAGCTCCACCAGCAATGCATTAATGTCCCAATTTTGCCACATCCCCTCCAACATTCATTACTCTCCCCTTCTTTCATTTTAGCCAATCTGTGTAGGATTAATTTTTAAGCAATGTTCATTCTGAAAAACTCCACCTAGTATATCTAACAACAAATGAGTGAGATTGCCTGAAGAAAAAGTTAATAATAGGTAGCTAGTTGACTCAGGCAATAGAGTGCCACACCTATGGACAGGAGGTCCTAGGTTCTATTCTGGCCTCTGATACTTCTTAGCTGTGTGACCTTGGGTAAATCACTTAAACCCAATTAAGCCTACTTACACCCTTACCACTCTTCTGCCTTGGAAACAATACATAATATTGATTCTAAGGCGTAAGAGTTTTAGTAAACAAGAACAAGAACAAAAAGAAAAAACATATATTTCTCTTGATAAGCTTTAATCTGCAAGACTAAACAGTTTAAATTTGAAGACATCCAGGAAAAACAAACAATTCTTTATTTCTGTTCTTGTGAAAACATTTGTTTGTAAAGTTGCCTTGTTTCCTGAATCACAGGTAGCTCTTGATGATTTCTATACAAGAAGAGATATTCAAGATATCGTGAAGGAAATAACTGATCTGAATAGAGCCAGAAGAGACATACATCTTGTTCTCCTTGGTATAAGAAGGAAGAATTAGCAGAAATGATTGGAAGTTGTAAAAAGGAAGATGTAGGTTCGACATGATAAAAAAAATTTCCAAGAGGTACATGATATCTTCTTAGACCCTATCCCTTAATAAGTAAAGAGGGTCCCAAAGTTTATATGAATGCTTGCTTCTCTTCCCACTAATTGCCAATGATAAAGCAACCATTGGATATAGTGAAAGGAAAATAATACCATTTAGCCAATCTAAAAGCAAACCGAAATCAAAGTTATCAGATTGAAACATACACAGCATGAAGGAGCTCTCCCATTTATAGTGGCATATCTTATCTCAGCCAACACAGAAACCATGTCTCACCTAAGAGGAAATTTCCCAAAGTCTCTGGTATAGTAGGCACATGCTTTAGGAGCTAGCTCTTTTACATGTTGACTTCTTTCCAGAATTTTCCTTTACATGAAAGGAAATAACCTGGATTCACATGTGTCCTCTGTCAAAGCCAGAAGTTGAAAGGAACAAGTACCTCTCCTCTCTAAAGCTTTAAACATTTAAACAGGTATGGAACATAAAGTAATCATTCTATATCTGTGAGGAGAATCTTATGCACACTCTCTTTCATATTATATTTATTTTTAAGAATGATAATCAATATAATGACCATTGATAATTTGAAAGGACAGATGTCCACATGATGCATTACAAAGCAATGAAAGGTATAAGGTGCAGGCTTCCAGGTTAAGATGGCGGCAGATTAAAAAGCAGCTGCTTAACCTCTCCTAACCAAAACATATAGGACTCCTAAAGGGGACATAAAAACAAATCCAGATGAACAAAGGGACCCAACAACAGGGTGCAGCATTGAAGGTATGTGGGATTGGGGCATTTCCATGCTATAAGGGGGTGAAATAGCTCTACTAAAATGCAAGTTGAGCAACCCCCTCCCACCCACATACACCATCTACAGGGCCAAAGCCAGTGCACAAGAGCTAGAGCAAGTTTGGGGCATCCATTAAGTTCTTGACAGCTACCTGGGACCACCAGGGGCTGTTCCTGAGAGCAGCAAGACTTAAGACCCAAGAGGTTAAAGAATGCACGGACCTTGGACACAGACCCTGAGAGCAGGCAAAATTATAGTTGCAGATGCGGATCCTGAGCTCAGACATGGACTTTGAGTAGGGACCCAGGGCAGAGGGGTGCAAGACTGTGGAAGCAGTGCCCTAAGACTGTTAAAGGACCTTCGGGCAGAGGAAGAAGCAAGGGACCACCAGGAGGCTTGACCCTGAGAACAACTAGACCTGAAACCTCAGGAGCCCAAAGAGCCCAGACAGACCCTGGGCATGAGGATAAAGCTGAGATGCTGGTGGGCTAACAATGGCAAGCCAGAGACAAGAACCACAGAAGAGAAAGATCAAGAAGAAATCTTTAACACTCAACAACTTTTACACAGAAAAAATCCAGGCAACAGAGCAAACAGCAGAGGAGAACAAACAAGAAAACATATCCAAACCTTCCCCAAAAAAAGAAAACTGATCACAAGCTATTAAAGAGTTCAAATATGAGATTATGAGAAAGATGGTAGAGAAGTGGCAAGAAAATTACAGTTTAAAAGGCAGAATTTCTCAATTAGAAAGTGAGGCTCAGAAATCAAATGAATTGATAAGCAAATTGAAGACCAAAAATGACTAGCTAGAAGCCTTGAAGAACCAAACAGACCAGATTCAAAAGGAAAACCAAAAGATTATAGCCAAAAACCAGTCTCTAAAGACTAGAATTGGGCAATTAGAAAAAGATGTCCCCAAATCAAAAGAATTAATAAGCAAATTGGAGACAAAAATCAAATAGCTAGAAAACAGGATAGATGAAATTGATAAGGAAAATTAAAAGAATATAGCAGAAAACCAGTCTCTAAAGACAAGAATTGGGCAAATAGGAGCCAATGATCTCTCAAAACAACAAGAATTAATAAAGCAAAGTCAAAAGACTGATAAAATAGAAGGAAACATGAAATATCTCACTGAGAAATTGATAGATCAAGAAAACTGGTCTAGAAGAGATAATTTGAGAATTATTGGTCTTCCTGAAAAAGCAGAAATTAATAGAAATTTGGACTAAAGGAAATTATTCAGCAAAATTGCCCTGAACTTCTACAACAAGAGGGCAATGCAGACATTTAAAGGATCCATAGATCACCCTCTACACTGGACCCAGAAAAGACAACCCCCAGGAATATAATAGCCAAAATCAAGAGCTCCCAAGTAAAAGAAAAAAATTTACAAGAAACCAGAAAGAGACAATTCAGATATCAAGGAGCACCAATCAGTGTCACACAAGATCTGGCAGCATCCACACTACAAGACAACAAAGCTTGGAATATGATATTCAGAAAGATAAGAGAACTGGGTCTACGAACAAGGATCACCTATCCATCAAAACTGACTATATACTTCCAGGGGAAAGTATAGGCATTCAACAAGATAGAAGATTTCCAACTATTTGCACAGAAAAGACCAGGACTAAATGGAAAGTTTGATATCCAACCACAAAAACCAAGAGAACCATGAAAAGGCAAATAAGAAACAGAGGGGAAAGAAATAAAACTCTTATTTTTAAATTTGCCTCTTTAAGGGCTTCAATAAGATCAAATTATTTGTATTTCTATTTGGAGAAAAGTTATATGTAATTCTCTGTAGTGTACTCTATTCACTATTATAGTATCCACTATTATACTAATTAGAAGAATTATCACAGGGAGAGGTTGGAGTACTAAATGGTCTAAGATGATAATGGGGTGGGTGGGAAAGAGGGGGATGAATTGTAGAGGACACCAAGAGAAACTTGAATGAATGAGAAAAATAGGATATTCTATTACACACAAAGAGGGCATGGGAAGGGGAGGGGATGAATACTATTTTAAGAAGGAGAGGAAGAGAGCATTAAGAGGTAATATTTCAACCTTACTCTCAGTGGAATTAACCCTGAGAGGGAAGAGTAGCTATATACATTGAGATATAGAACTCTATCTAACCCTACTGAGAAAGTCAGAAGGGATAAACCAAGGGGAGCAGAGGAGTGGGGAGGTCAAAAAAAGGGAGGGAAGGAGAAGGGAGAGGGAATTCATTAGGCCTTAAAAATAAAAAGAGGGGAATAACAAGGGAGGGGGTAGAAAGGGTAGTAAATCAAGGGAGGGGACAAGGGTTACTGGTTTAAAACAAATCACTGGTTTAAAAGGAAATAGCCTAAGAAGAAGGGGGTAGAACTAAGAGAGGATACCAAAATGTTGGGGAATGCACAAGTGATAATTATAACTCTGAATGTGATTAGAATGATTTATTATACTAAATTAAAAAGCTTTTGTACAAACAAAAACAATGCAACCAAAATCAGAAGGGAAACAACAAATTTGGAAAAAATCTTTATAACAAAAAACTCTGAGAGGGGTCTAATTACTCAAGCATACAAGGAGTCAAATCAATTGTATAAAAAATTCAAGCCATTCCCCAATTGATAAATGGGCAGGGGACATGAATGGGCAATTTCCAGATAAAGAAATCAGGACTATCAATAAGCACATGAGAAGGTGATCTAAGTCTTTAATAATTGGAGAGATGCAGGTCAAAATAATGCTGAGGTTTCACCTCACACCTACCAGATTAGATAAAATGATAGTAGGGGAGAGTAAAGAATGTTGGAGGGGATGTGGCAAAATTGGGACATTAATGCATTGCTGGTAGAGTTGTGAACTGATACAACCATTCTGGATGGCAATTTGGAACTTTGCTCAAAGGGCTATGAAAGATTGCCTGCCCTTTGATCCAGCCATATCATTGCTGGGTTTGTACCCCAAAGAGATCATAGATAAACAGACTTGTACGAAAATATTCATAACCGCAATTTTTGTGGTGGCAAAAACCTGGAAATTGAGGGTATGCCCTTCTATTGGGGAATGGCTGAATAAACTGTGGTATATGCCAGAGATAGAATTTTATTGCGCTGAAAAGAGTAATAAAGCGGAGGAATTCCATGTGAACTGGAAAGACCTCCAGGAATTGATGCAGAGTGAAAGGAGCAGAGCCAAAAGAACATTGCACACAGAGACCAATATACTGTGGTAAAATAGAATGTAATGGACTTCTGTACTAGTAGCAATGCAATGATCCATAACAATTCTGAGGGACTTATGGTAAAGAACCCTACCCACATTCAGAGGAAGAATTACAGGAGAGGAAACACAGAAGAAAAGCAACTGCTTGAACACATGGGTTGAGGCGGACATGATTGTGGATTTAGACCCGAAACTACCACACCTATGCAACTATCAACAATTTGGAAATAAGTCTTGATGGATGGCACATGTTAAAACTATGGGGGGGAGATCAGGGGGTGGAGGGGAAAGTAAGAACATGAATCATGTAACCATGATAACTTTTGTAAAAAATAAAAATTATTTTAAAAAAAGATATAAGGTGCAGAATGGGATATATATATGTTTGTTAATACACACACACACACACACATTTATATTGTCATTGTTCATTTGGAAGAAGACCAGTGCCATCACTGGTAATGTCTTAACTTCCACATAAATTGGATTTATTTATTTTTTATTTTTTTTAGAATATTTTTCTGCGGTTATATGATTCATATTCTTTCCCTTCCTCTACCCTCCCTGTAGCTGACATACAATTCCACTGGGTTCTCTTTCATATTTAAAAAAAACTTCATAGAAATAAAAATACATATACTTGGAGAAATATTCATTGCTTATGGGTAGGCCAACCTGATCTAGTAAAAATAATATTACCAGAATCACTTTATTTGTTCAGTGGTATTCCATTAAATCATCTAAGGATTATTTTAAAGAAGTAGAAAAATGATAAGATATTGAAGGGACATTAAAAAATTTCAAAGAGAAGTAAAGGTGGGGAATGGGAGACAAAAGGGGCCCTGGAAATGCTAATTTTCAAACTACACTAAAACACAGCAATTAATAAGATGATTTTGTACTAGCAAAATAATATAGGTTCATCAGTTGAATAGATTACTCATGCAATATGCAGAAGAAAATGAACATAATATTATAGTATCTGAAAAACTCTAAGACTCTATTTTTTAAATTTTAAAATTAGATTTTAAAAACAAGCAAGAGTTAGAAAAAATTACAAAATGTAAAATAAATAATTTTGATTATATTAAACTAAAAAGGGTTTCTACAAACAAAACCAATGCTACCAAAATTAGAAGGGAAGCAAAAAATTTGGAAAAAATCTTTATAACAAAAACTTGGACAAAGGTCTAATTATTCAAATATAAAAGGAGCTAAATCAATTGTACAAAAAATAAAATGTCATTCCCCAATTGATAAATGAGCAAGGGATATGAATTGGCAATTTTCAGATGAAGAAATCAAAACTAACAACAAACACCTGAAAAAGTGTTCTAAATCTCTTATAATTAGAGAAATGCAAATCAAAACAACTCTGAGCTACCACCACACCCCTAGAAGATTAGCTAACATGATAGCAAAGGGAAATGGAGAATGTTGGAGGGGATGTGGCAAAATTGGGAAAATAATGCACTGCTGGTGGAGTTGTGAATTCATCTAACCATTCTGGATGACAATTTGGAACTATGCCCAAAGGGTTTTAAAAGACTATCTGCCTTTTGATCCAGCCATACCACTGCTGGGTTTATACCCCAAAGAGATAATAAGGAAAAAGACTTATACAAAAATATTTATTGTCGCGCTCTTTGTGGAGGCAAAAAATTGGAAAATGAGGGAATGTCCTTCAATTGGGAAATTGCTGAACAAATTGTGGTATCTGTTGGTGATGGAATACTACTGTGCTCAAAGGAATAATGAACTGGAGGAATTCCATGTGAACTGGAATGAACTCCAGGAATTGATGCAGAGTGAAAGGAGCAGATCCAGAAGAATGTTATATACAAAGACTGAAACACTGTGATACAATCGAATATAATGGACTTCTCTACTAACTGCAATGCAAGGATCCAGAGCAAGGCTGAGGGACTTATGAGAAAGAAAACTAGCCACATTCAGAGGAAGAACTGTGGGAGTAAAAACACAGAAGAAAAACAATTGCTTGAACACGTGGGCAATGGGGATATTATTGGGGAGGAAGACATTAAACGATAACTCTAGTCCAACTATCAATAATATGGAATTAGTTCTTAATCAAGGATACAAAAGATACATACAAAACCTAGTGGAATTGTGCATCAGCTATGGGGGATTGGGGGGGGGGTTGGGGGAGAGGGAAAGAGCATGAAATATGAAACTATGGGGAAATGTTCAAAATAAAATTTAAATTAAAAAAAAAAAAAAGAAATACTAGTTCCAAAGCCTATCTCCTAGAGAGATGAAAGAAAGAAGAAAAGGATCCCTATGCACAAAAAATTTATAGCAAATCTGTTTTTAGCAGCCCACTTACTGGGTAATGGCTAAACAAATTATGGTAAGTGAATGTAATGGAATATTATTGGGCCCAAAGGAATGACAAAGGATTTCCTAGGAAAGTGGAAAGTTCTCAATAAACTATTGCAGAATGAAATGAGCAGAACTTGAAGAATAATTTATATCATTACAACATTATAAAGAAACACTTTAGAAGTCTTTAGAATTCTAATCAATGCATTGATAAACCACAATTCCAGAGGACCAAATATGAAGCACTGCATCCACCTCCTGCCAAAGGAATGATGGGCTTAAAATAGGAAATGCAGCATGCATTTTTTGATGTGGTCAGTGTGGGAATTTGTTCACATATTTATCACAAGGTTTTTCTTTTTCTTTACCTGTTCAATGTGGGGATAGTAGATAGGAGATAAAACATTTTTAAAGGAAGTTTTATAGCATATTAAATAGGTCCTTGGAAATTTTATGAGATCATTATAAAAAACCTCCCAATCAAGAAGATAAAATATCTACTAAAATATAGATTATTGTAGTGTTGTTATACATTAGCCTTATGCTATATATCATATGTACTATATTACATATATATGATACTATATATTGGTATTTAGGCAGCTAAGTAGCACAGTGGATAGAGTACTGTGCCTGGAGTCAGTAAGACTTGAGTTCAAATTCAGCTTCATACATTTTCTGTGTGAATTTAGGAAAGTCATTAAGTCTCTTTATGCCAGTTTCCTCAAGTGTAAAATAAAGATAGCAATAGCATAGTTGTTGTGAAGAATAAATGAGAGAATGTTCATGTAGTGGCACATCATGGGTGCTATTTTAAATGTTTGTTCTTTATCTTCAACACTGAACAAAGGTTTAAAATTCCTCTCCAATAGTTTTGTTCTGGTTCCAAACATTTACACATATCATCCAACCCTTAAAAACATATCTGTTTAATGCTATTGATTTCTCAAATTAAGGTTTTAGAAAAGTATAGTATCATTAAATAATAGACTATCAAAAGAAAGGAACTAAAAGGCTTTCCTGTTGGAACCATACAAAGATCTCCTTTATGTATAGACAAGTATCTACCTATTGTCTACTTGGAGATCATAAAGGAAGAAATCCTTATCTATTGAAGCAAGCCATTGCCAATTTGGTGACTAATTATTAACATATTTATGGAAATATAATAACAAAAACTTATATTTTATAATGTTTTGATTTCTATAAAAAACTTTTTTTTTCATTTTATCTTATTTAATCCATACAATGGTCTTGTGAGCTAGCTACAATGGGAATCTCTGTTCCTATTTTTTAGATGGTACAGGGCAGAGTCCCTAGGGACCTGGTCCCCTAGAAACCATAGTTTCTAAACTTTTACCTATGTGTATATCACTAATAGTTCATCAGAAAACTTAAAAACCTCAAAATAAATTGAATGGTATTGTAAGAAAAGTACTAACAAAATATTTCACCCATAAACTCAAGGTACTCTCTCACACACAATATGCAAAACACCAGGAAAACTGGAATGTGTAGGTAGGAAACGTGTAGACAGGGTTCACACATAAAGGAAAGTCCTCATAAAAACATTGTGACCAGGGTGCTTGAATGTAGGAAGACACATGTAAGGCACATATATTACCAAATCACATTGTGAAGGGACAAGTTATATTGCCAGACTTGAAGAGCAGCTGATTTCTTCAAGTAATGCAATCATTTGCTTCTGCCAAACCTCTTTGCCAATAGAATCAGAGTTTCCTCTATTCACTGCCTAGGTGGAACCAGAGACTCTGCTAATTGCTTCTCTGTTATAGTCTCTATCAGATGATGTTCTATTGGACATTCTTTCATTGTATTCTGGCACATTTCTCTGACAGAATTCTTTTTCACTTCAAGGTTCTAGTAGATCTGGGATTTTTGGCTCTCTCTCCCATAGCGGAGGGGAGATGCATATTTACTGTAGAGCTCTCATAAGCTCTTCCAGGTATTTCAGAAAAGGCAGAAAACCTTCAGGTTCTCTTGCTTGATTTCTTTGTGTTTTGGCTACTCTTTTCCCCAGCAAAAAATTCTGCCAAGCTGACAAGATTTTTTGAACAAAGATCATGGTCCTCCCTGTAGCTAATGCCCTCGGGCTTAGTCTTATAGTTTAACTTTGCTCAATCTAGGATGGGGTATCTCTTTCAGAGACCTTGCCCCAGTTTAGAGTGAACATTCCTTAAGCCCAATCAATATATAAATATTTATTAAGCACCTATTCTGAATCAGGCACTGCTAAATGCTGAGGATACAAAGAAGAATCAAAGATAATCCTTACTGTCAAGAAGTTCACTGACTAATGGAGGAGACAACATAAAAACAATTATGTATGAATAAATTATCTACTGTGGGGGTATATTCTTTCTATCTGTCCTAATAATGATGAAGTTTTTTTGGAATTATAAGTCATATTCCATGAAGGAATATAAACATTTTAACTATCGAATTATCTCTTTCCTATTTACCTTTTTATGCTTCTCCTGAATCTTGTATTTGAAAGTCATATTTCCTATTTAGATCTGGTCTTTTCACCAAGAATTTGGGAAAACCCTCAATTTTATTGTGTCCATTTTCTCTAAAGAATTATATTCAGTTTTTTTCTAGATAGATGATTCTTAATTGTAATCATAACACTGTCCTCCAGAATATCATATTCCATGCCCTTCAAACCTTCAGTGTAGAGGTTTCTATTATCCTGACTTGTATCTCCATGATATTTGAATTATTTCTTTCTGGCTAATTTAATATTTTCTCCTGGACCTCTGGAATTTGGAAATAATAATTCTGGGAGTTTTCATTTTGGAATCTCTTTCAGGACATGATCAGTGGATTATCAGAACAGTATTCTTTACTATGTTGCCTTGGTCTGGAAAATTGCAGTGATGGGCAAACTATGGCCCATGGGCCAGATGTGGCCCCCTGAAATGTTCTATCTGGCAGGCCAGGTGACATTCTTCCTAATCTGACAAATACAATGAGTAAGATACAATCCAATGAAACTTTGAAAGAGTTGCCTTAGAAACAGACTGACAGATGAGCATTTCCTTTCCTTTGGCCCCCTCTTTAAAAAATTTGTCTATCACTGCAGTTTATCCCATCCTTTCATTGGTTCTGCCACTTTAGAATTCATTTTGAGGTGTTTTAAGTTTGCTTTAAGGGTAATTTGGTGAGATCCAGGTGAGTCTTTGCCTTTATTCTTTCATGTTGGCAAATCCTGACATTCTAATTAGTCAGTAAGAGAGGGAAGATGTCCTAGATGGTTGAAATAATAGTCTTATAGACTACTGTAGTCAGAGGACTTCCAAAATATTGAATTTACTTCTTCTCCCCATATTTTAGGAGGGATATGGTTAAGCCAAAAAAAACCATTAGGAAGCAATCCAGATGGTGAAGTATTTTAAATTCATGACATATGAGAATGCATGAAGTAACTAGGGATACTTAATTAGGAAAAGAAAAGACATAAATCAGATGTGGTGACTGTCTTCAGATATTTGAAGACATAATTTGAAAGAGAAATGAATCTTTTACTCTACAGCTTCCTTTTATGTGCTGTCTTCCATCTGTGGGGTGTAAGCTTTTTGAGGACAAGGAATTTCTCTATTTTGCATGGAATATTCTATTCCCAGTACTTAGTGTAATGTTTGACACAAAGAAAGTTGTTAATAAAAGCGTGGTGACTTCATTCAATTGGTGAATGACTCACATGGCCCACTATATCTATTTATGCTGATTCTACCTATTCTTCCCTTTATTTCCCAGGGATCTCCTCAAGAACTGACTTTTTGACTAGAATGTGTGTGGGTGAAAGTGAAGGGATAGAGGTAGGCTGGATGGGAGAAAAGAGAGAGGAAGGTAGAGAAAGGGAAAGGAAGAGGTAGCAGTCCCCAGCCCCAGTGGGGGAAATTGACCAGAGCCCTCAAATGAATGATCAGAGAACAAATTTAGGGTTTTGAATAGCTAGGTTTTATTTTAATTAGAAAGGGAAAGGTCTAGGGAAAACTAGGAGATAGACAGAAAGGGAAAAAGGCGCCAGGAGAGAGATCAGGGTTCAGGGTAGAGAGAGCCCAGCCAGCCTCCAAGGTAGAGACAGTGAAAAGGCACCAAACTTTCCTTTTTATACTTTCCCTGACACCTCCTCCAAATGAAGTGGGAGGTGTCAGGGGAAGTTGTAGCAGAGAGAGTCCTGGGAGATGTAGTCTTCCAGGGCTTACAATAATTTCAATGACACAAATGCAAAGGGGAGAGTAGGAGTTGGAAATGGCCCTCAAATTCAAGAAGCTGTGAATAAACAGAATGAACCAAAACCTCAGAATCCAAAAGGTAAGAAAATAGTCTTACATTGAATAGGATAGGAGAGAGTTTCTTTTCAAATCCCACCAGAGAAATAAGGAGGGTATCCAGGAAGTCATGATTCAGAGAGGATAGAATATGGACCCACAAGTTCGAATTGAGGATCATAGGCACATAAAAGAAGGAGGGACGGCACAAAACAGAACTATATATCCCTTAAGACTAGATTTGTTGATTTTTAAAAATTTTTGAGATAGTTTCATTCATTTGACAGCATTTTTCCTGTTATTGTGCTTTTTTCTTCATTTTTTAATTCTATTTTTATTGTCACACAAAAAATACTTCCATATTGGTCATTGTTTTAAGAGCACACTCAAACATAACCAAAACCCCAAAACAAAACCACAAATGCATTGATGTGAAAGAAGATTCCAACAGTTCCTTCTGTGGAGGGGAATAGTATTCCCTATCATAAGTCTTTCAGGATTGTCCCAGATCACTGCATTGCTTAGAGTTGTCAAGTTTTCACACATATTCATCATCCAACATTGCTGTTATTATGTCCAATGTTCTCTCAGTGTATTTCACTCTGCATAAGTTCCTGTAGATCTTTCCAACTTTTTATAAAATCTTCTTGCCTATTATTTCTTATAGCACAACATGTATTATAATTTGTTCAGTCATTCCCTAAATGATGGACATGCTCTCAATTTCCAATTGTTTGCTGCTACAAAAAGAACTACAATAAATATTTTTGTATAATTAGGTATTTTCCCCTTTTTTATTATCTCTTTGGGATGTAGACCCAGTAGTGTTATAGCCCTTTGGGGACTATAAAATACCCTCCAGAATGGTTGGATCTGTTCACAACTCCACCAATGATGTATTAGTGTCATAATTTTGCCACATCCCCTCCCTTCCAACATTTACTACTTTCCTTTACTGCCATTTTGGGCAGTATGAGGTGTGAGGTGTGAGATAGTACCTCAGCATTGTTTTAATTTGTATTTCTCAAATCAAGAGTGATTTAGAACATTTTTCATATGATTACTGACAGCTTTGATTTTTCATTTCTTCTGACATACTGTTTTCTAATTTTCCCAGCAGCTTTTGTTAAATAGTGAATTATTATTAAAAAATTCTGAAATCTTTGGGTTTATCAAATACTAAGTTGCTACAGTCATTTACCACTATATATTATGTATCTAATTTACTCCATTCTATTTCTTAGCTAGTACCAGATCACTTTGATGTTTACTGCTTTATAGTACAGTTTGAGATCTGGTACTGCTAGGCCACTTTCCTTCACATTTTTTTTCATTAATTCCCTTGACCTTTTGTTCTTCCAAATGAAGTTTGCTGTTATTTTCTAGTTCTATAAAATAATTATTTGGCACCTTGATTGTTATGGCACTGAATAAATAAATTAGTCTCGGTAAAATTGTCATTTTTATTACATTAACTCTGCTCACCCATGAGCAATTGATATTTTTCCATTTGTTTGGATCTGATTTCATTTGTGTGAAACATGTTTTATAATTGTGTTCATATAATTTTTGTATTTCTCTCAGCAAGTAGATTCCCAGGAATTTTATTTTGTTCAGAGTGATTTTAAGTGGAATTTCTCTTTCTAACTCATACTGTTGAACTTTATTAGTAATATAAAGAAAATATTTACTTTGTATCCTGCAACTTTATCAAGGTCATTAATTATTTCAACAATTTTTAGTTGAGTCTTTAGGATTGTCTAAGTATATCATCAGCATCATACCATCTGCAAAGAGTGATAATTTGGTATCCTCATTGCCTGCTTTAATTCCTTCAATTTCTTTTTCTTTCCATATTGAAAAAGGTAGCATTTCTAATAAATATGAAAAAATATAGTGGTGATAATGAGCATTTTGCTTGACTTCTGATCTCATTAGGAAGGCTTCTAACTTATTCTCAATGCAGATGATACTTGCCAAAGGTTTTGGGTAGATACTACTTATTTTAAGGAATGACCCATTTATTCCTATGCTTTCTAGTGTTTTTAATAGGAATGGGTGTTGAGTTTTGTCTAAGGGGTTTTTCTGCATCTATTCAGATAATGATGTGATTTCTGCTAGTTTATTTACAAATATGGTCAATTATGCTGATAGTTTTTCTGCATTTCTGCATTCTACCTGGTCATAATGAATTATCTTTGTGATACATTGCTGTAGTCTCTTTGGTAGTATCTTATTTAAAACTTTTGGCTTATAATTTTCATTCTTTTTTTTCTTACCAGGCTTAGGTAACAGTACCATAAAAATAATTTGATAGGATTCTTTCTTTGCCTATTTTCCCAAATAATTTATGTAGTATTAATATTATTTGTCTTTTAAATATTTGGTAGCATTTACTTGAGAATCCATTTGGCCTTGGGAATTTTTTCTTAGGGAATTTGTCGATGGCTTCATCAATTTCATTTTCAGAGATAGGATTATTAAAAGATTCTATTTTCTCTTTTGTTCATCTAGATAATTTGTATTTTTTAAAAAAACTCACCCAGTATTTTCTTCTTGGCTTGGGGCTCTTGGATTTAGCTATAATATTTCTGGGAGGTATCATTTAGGGATTTCTTTCTGGAGGTGAACTATGGATGCTTTCAGTTTTTATTTTACTCCTTTGTTCAAGAATGTCTTTGCAGTTTTCTTAGATAATTTCTTGTATTATGATGTCCAGGCTTTTTTATCATGGCTTTCAGGAAGTCCAATAATTCTTAAATTGTCTCTCTTGGAATGGGTGCTTTGGTCCATTGTCTTAGGGCCATGCCTGTTACCCTCCACTTCACTGCCTGGGTTCTCCATTGTCCTGAGAAAATTGGAACACCATTGGCTTTAGCCCTCATTGATTATCTTCACCTCATATTAAGTACTCAAAAATTAGTACCACAGTATCATTTAACCATTTAACATTGGATTAGTTTTTACAAAGGAATATTTATTGAAGGGCAGCTAGTCGGCACAATAGATAGAGTGCTGGACCTAGAGTCAGGAAGACTTATTTTCTTAAGTCTATATTTGGCCTCAGACACTTGCTAGCTATGTAAATGCTGGGCAAGTAAGTTAACCCTGTTTGCCTCAGTTTTCTCAATTGTAAAAATGAACTAGGGAATGAAATGCCAAAGTAATATCCTTGTCAAAAAAAACCCATAAGGGGTCATAAAGAAATGGACATAACTAAAATAACTTAACAACAATAATTTATTTCAAAGATATATAAAGTACAAATATACATACACTTCCTCCAACAGTCTTGGGGTTTAAGCCCTCCTAAGCCACCTCTTCTTTGTGAATTGGACACAGTTTTTACCATTCCCACAAAACATTCATCCCACCTGTAAAAGAGATGGGGCACCAGGGATGTTAAAATAAAATCTAAATGGTTGTGGGTACACACACTGGGTTGAAGGAGAGACAGGACCAGGATAGGGAGACCAGAGTACACAGCTAAGCTGCTTCTAACTGTCAAGAATGGCTGTTGGCCAACTGTCACCCAGCTCACCACTAGGCCAGAGTCTTTGAAACCAGAAGGCAAGGTAAAAGGTTTTAACAGTTTTAATTATGTTCAACTAAATAAAGGTGGGATAGGTGATTCTACACTAAAACCTAAATGGCAAAACCACAGGGTAAGGGGAGGGCTTGACTTCTCTAATCTTAGTGATCTAAGCAGGCAGGGCTCAAGGAACAGTTCTAGAGTCTCTGTGAAGTCTGCTTCAAACCTGGTTCCAGCCAGGTTTGACCAGCACAGCTAAAGGAGCTGAGGGTGGCTTTGAGGGTTCTCACAGTAATCCACAGATGATCACAGGATGCCAAAAGCCAAGGTGGTCCAAGGTATTCAAGTAGAGAGAGTGTGCTTGAGATGCTGTCCACCAGATCCCAAGCTCCTCCTCCACTTGGTGCTGCTCTGTAGTTCTTGTCCACTTGCTAGATGCCACCACCACTCAGGATCCCAGGGAATCAGGATGCAGGTCTGAGATCTCCCAGGGCTGGCAACAGTTTGTGCCAACCACTAATGGAGTCTATCTCAGAGCACAAGCCCTACTTCCTGCTCCTTCATTCCATCTTGGAATCCTCCAGCCCTTCCTGCTAGGTCCAACCTTAATACTTAATTAATTACTAACTAATCTTCCTCACAACACACCAGTCAAGATTAAAGCCATACTGGACTAGTATCCCAGACCTTTGCTTCACAAGCTTCCCTGCTGAAACATGCAATACAGATTTATCTACTACATTGCTCCGGGCCCCGAAATTCTCTGCACTTTCGATTGAAGACTATAAACAAAAAGGACCAAAATGCCAGATCTATTTCTCAAGTTCAGGTTGGGCTTGGTGATAAGTTAGCCAGTGATAGCAAACCTTTTTGAGGAGTGAGTGATGTAAGAAATGTCGTCAGGTACACATGGAGAAGAGGAGGGAAGCAGCCCAGCCTTGCATCCCTCTGGCTTTCTAGTAACAAACTGGCAAACTCTGTGCTGGGGCAATGGTGCATATGCCCAGGGAGGGCTGTGACTACCCCCTCTTGCACATGTGCCATACATAGTTTCACCACCATGGTGTTAGGCCTTTCCCCTTATTGTACAGTGTGTCCTGCTACAAGTAAAGGAATCATTTGTTGTCAAAAGCCAATAAAAGGGGAAAAAATTACTTCCTTATTCAGGTAGTTTTAAAGACATAGGCAGTTCTAGTTACATGACCAATGGAAAAAGGTTCCCAATCATGTGGTAGTCCACTGGTCATAAAGTCAGTAAGTGGAAAAATACAAACTTGAGAACTACGTGATTCTTAAGTTGTTACTTTATACTATACTATAAATAAAAGCTATCCAGTTTAGGCTTGAACACAATGCAGATATTCTCTCTTCCATGTAATCTGTGATCTGGGGACACTGGTCTTATTCCTTAAACATGACATTCAATCTCCTAACACCATGAATTTTCAGACTGTCCCCTTCTCCTTGAATACTAACCTTCCTCACCTCTATCTTTTGGATTTGCTGGCTTCCTTCAACTACATACTCATATTCAGCAAGAAGACTTTTCTAGTCCTCCCTTATGAATCTACACCCCAGCAAGTATCTTATCTTTAAGATTATTTGCCATTTATATTATATATGTATTGTATGCAGCTAGTAATTTGCATGTTGTATCCCTTAATAAAATATGAACATATTGAGGGCAGAGACCATATTTTTTTCTTTGTATCCCCAGTGCTTAGCATAATGCCTAGAACAAAGGAAGCACTTGATAATTGCTTATTGTTATTGTTGTTGATGATGATGATGATGATGATGGTGATGGTGATTTGATCTGATGACGATTCTAGAATTGGAGAGCAGAGGAATCTGTACAAAGGCAGTACAGTTGTCAGGCTGTAGAGAAGATGGTCAAGGGATTGGGATTCAAGTGAAGCATGTGTATGGGTCTTACTAAAAGAATGGGACAGACTGAATTGTAACTAACTAGGTCACTGGGGTCCCAGGACAGATGATCTGGATATGAAAAGGTTAAAAGATCCAATGCATGACCTCTGTCATGAGCAATATGCCAGCTATCAAGCTGTAGAGCATTTACATTCTCTGTCACTTGGATGATTTAATAGGGTTTTTATTCTTTATGTTTTAAACATTATGTATGTTTTAATTTGTGTCTCAACTTGATCAATTTTTCTTGTTGACTTATCTGAGATCATGATTACAATAACTATTTTAGTAAGTTCCCTGAAGCATAATAAATTTTCTTTCATTGTCGTATTTTAACTCCTTTTGTCTTTATAATTTCAATGTGTTTCATATCTGAAGCAAATTGATAGATTTTTTTTCTATTTTCTATTCCTATATATCCTATACCCCTCTCTTTTGGGCATTCAATCCATTCACATTTATGAATATAATTGTTAAGATGTGTATATTGGCTTACCTGAAAGATGAGGAGACCTTAAAAAGAAAAAGTCAACTCAGATAGTTCTTTTCTCACTGGCTCTATGCTATAGCAGTCTTGAAATTTGATTTCCAAGAATCAAACTATAAAATTAGCTTATTTCACACAATATCCTCTAAAAATTGTATATCGTTTTAAACATCTGTTTTGACTGCATTGGGAAGGATTACTAATTTAAGGTGATTTCTTCTGTCATTTTCATAATCACTCTTTAATATGTATTCTGCAAATTCTTTTTTAGTTTGGTATTTCAATGAATAAGTAAATTAATTTAGATACCAACATCAATTCAAAATATTGGCTCAGCCTACCCATAAACAAGAAATATCCCTCTAATTGTTTAGAGCTCTCTTTATTTATGTTATCTAAATATGTTCATATAGTCCCTAGCTTTGTCTCTTACTTGTTCAGGTTTCAAAACCAAATTTCTTCATTTATGCCTTGTTCAATTTCTTTTTTCTATGATAAGATTATTTCTTCTTTTCCTCATTTGGGCAATCATATTTTTCATAGACTATTGACATAAAATTTGGCAAAATAGACCTTTGAGTTAATATCTAATGATGGAGCATATATTTTTCATTTTATGTAAATATGTAAATACATGTTACATTTTAATGTAAACATGTAAATATTATTTATGTAAATAATTTGTTTTTTTCTTTATTTTTTATAGATCAAACTAACAAATGGTTTATCTATTTTGTTTGGGGTTTTCATAAAACAAGGCTCTACTTTCATTTATTAGTTCAGTTTTTTGCTTTGAATTTTATAAATATATCCTTTATTTTTAACAAATTCTGCTTTAACTGAAGATTTTTAATTTGTTAATTTTCCAGGTTTATTTTAATTTTATGCCCAATTCATTGATTTGTTTTCTCTTTCCAATGATATAAATGTTTAGAGATATAAATTTTCCCTTGAGTATTGCTTTGTCTGCATCTGACTAATTTTGGTATATCAATTCATTGTTGTCATAAAAATATTGATTGCTCTTATGATTTGTTCTTGTATGCACTCATTTTTAGGATTAAATTATTTAATTTCCAATTAATTTTTAATCTTTGCTTCAAAGATACTTTACTGAGTATAATTTTGTTGTATTACAATCTAAAAAGGGTTAATTTAACATTTCTGCTTCAACTATGAATCAGAAAGACTGAAGTTCAAAACTAGCCTCAGACACTAAGTACCTGTGAAACCCTATGTAAATCTTTGCCTCAGTTTTCTCAGCTTTAAACTTGGATTGATAAAAATATCTATATTACAGATAAAGAGAAGATATATTCCCAAGTTATCCCTTTGGTGGAGATAGGGAGGGTCACAGGTGTTGAGATATAACATATACATTTTCAGATTTTGTATCATCAGTTGTGCTGTGTTGAATTATTTTGTCTTTTTCGTTTCCAAAAAAATGACTACCTTTCATACAGCACGGTTCTCTGGCAGGAGAAGGAAGAATACATGGGGTACAATGGTGATGTAAGAAACAAAAATTTTAAAAAAAATTATTTTAAAAAATGAGTATAAAAACTTCAATGTTTATAATCGTCCTCACTAATGTCCTCTGAATATGCCCAAGTCTCATCTGAGTCTCCCTGTGAAAACATAATTGTAATGTTAATACAACTCCTCTCATCCAACCAGAGTTTCTGATCTGGAAACATGCTTGCCCTTTTATAGGATAACTAGGCAAGTGCCCTCCACACCCTTCTGTCTTGCTTTGACAAGATCTTGCAGTTTGCTCAATAGGACAGTGCTTTCAGACGCATCTTTCTCCTTTTCAGAACTCTGATACTCCAGGGACAAAATGTTCCAGATTTCTACATTCACATTCTGGATCACAGTGTAACAGTCATCTCTCTCAAACAACTGAATAATATATCTTCTCTAATGTGCCCAAACGTGGTGTTGCCTGGACTGTTGTCCCCATCCTTGACCAGGGACTGGTTCAAAGAGAACTCCTTCAGAAACTACCAATTCTGACTCCAGCTCCCTGTGAGGAGGAAAAGGAGGAGGAATAAAAGGAAGAAAGGACAAGGTGGAGGAAGAAGGTGGGGATAAGGAATAAAAAGAGGAAGAGGGGGAAAAGAAGAGGAAGAAAAGGAGGAGGTAGAAGGTTGGAGCAGACTGGCTTTGCCCCAGGCCAGTGTCTTCCTCGGAAAATGCCACACCAACTGATGTTACCCAAAAGCCAGTCCATTCTAGCCTAACTCTCAGTCCTGCCACAGCCACAGCCAGGAACAGCTCACTATGTGCACTATATGCAAATATTTAAAATTAAATTCTCCTAAGGAAATCACAATAATATACTCAGTAATAATTTACCAGACCATGTTCAATTCATACTGGATAAGCAAGGATGGTTCAACATTAAGAAAACAATTAGTGTAATTAATCATATAACTAGCTAACTGACTATTTTGATAGATTCAGAAAAAGCATTTGACAAAATTCAGTATTAATTTATGTTAAAAACCCTAGAAAGCATAATCATGAAAGGGCTTTCTTTAATATGAGCAAAAGCATGCATTTAAAGCCAAGAGCTAGTGTGAGAGAGGAAAATTAGAATCTGACTAAATTCAAAAAAGAATCTGCTTTGAAATCTCGAATGTTTAAGATAAACATAGTAGACTCTTGTTTGAGGAGAGTCTTTTATGCTAAATATTGTTCTAGTGAATCAAAATTTAAAAACATTTAGCAAATATTTAACACTCGATTGTCTAAATTGAATGATTATGAAATGTAGCTGTCTGTTTACATGTCTATATATGCATATCTATCTGTATTTATTTATTTATGAAATTATATGTGTGTATGTAAACCTACCATTCTTTTTTTAAGTTTTATC
>NC_058131.1:259827622-259902434 GCF_016433145.1 Gracilinanus agilis
ATATATATGTGTGTGTGTGTGTGTGTATGTATGTATACATATATACACACATACATATATATATATAACGCACAAATTATGTTAGAATTAGATTTGTATGTCTACTTTTCCACATAAGCATTAACCACAAAATCCAAATATATATATATAGTTGTTCCTATGTAATCTCTTCCAGCAAAATGAGAACTCCTTGAGGACAAAGTCTTTTTGTTCCCATTCTCATTTTTTGGAGGGTGGTTTTAGGGGTAGTAGGGTTGGGGGGGGGGAGATCCCCCACCTCACACTGAGTACAATGTCTGGTACATTGTAAGTACTTAATAAAAACTTACTGGCTTTATTAAAATTTGAACTCTGATTAAATGGGATAAAAATGAAAGTCCTGGACAAAAGTAGATAAAACAGCATTTTTAATGGGACTACTAGGAACAGACACTGTATACACTGTTAGACAAGTTTTGTTTCTTAAAATTTTTTTAATTGAGAGTTCTTTCTGCCAAGGGAGTAAGTCCAGGCCCTTTTTTTTATCCTTCTATAAACTTCTATAATCTTACCTTCATTGTAGTCCTAGATTTTTTTGTTATTTGTTTTTATTTTTAAAGGGCACCAATATATAATTTGGGCAGTGCATCTTCTTTTATATTTCTCTCTCACTACCTGACCAATCCATATCCTTTTGCAATGGCACATGCCCTTGAGGGTTGTCATGTGCAACTGATCATTGACAACATGCTTTTCACTAGTTCTTTTGACATTTCAAAGATGCACGTTTTGCATTTAGACTTTCTACCTCTTTTCTCTCATTCTTGATACCTGGTGAGCCCATTTTTTTTTCTGTTCCTACATATCAATTCATTTTTTTTCTGTTATTACATATCAATGATATCTTCTCCAGACACTTATTACCTACAAATTATGTTTGAATTCAATTTGTATGTCTATTTTTCCGCATAAGCATTGACCATGAAATCCTTCACATAACTCAATAAATAGATGCTAATGGAATATTTTTTTTCCATTACCCAGGTCTAAACCTCAAATGCTTAAGGAAAGAGTAGTCTTCCATTTGGCACTATTTCAGGTACAAAGAAGTGAATCCATAGCCATAGAATAGGGTTTGAAAATATTTGATACTTAGGGCTAGAGTTGTTGCTTTAGTAATAGTATTTGTATCTTTTTCTATTCCTTTTCATTTAAAGATAAAGTTATAAAACTTTTGACCTTTCAGTGATAACTATATTAACATATCTCTGTGGGAATTTTGAGTCATTTAATTGACTAATAGCTAGAACCATAAGATTTTCCAAAGCATTATGCTATATTTATCTACTTACATGTTAATTTTAATTATATAAAGACAATAATAACATTAGCACTGTCGCACAGAAGTATCAAAGAGTTGAATGAAAAACATGTTTGAAGAGGTCTTGGTACAAGACTCAATTAACCCAAGATATTTGAGAACACTGTAGATAAAAATGTTTGGACATCAAATAGTCATAAAATAAAACCAATTTGCAAGCAACAGTGTAACATTTACTCTTTGGAGTCTATCATGTCAGTTTTTTATATAGCAATGGCTCTTAAGTAGAAAACAATCATTTGAGAGATGTAAACTAACACCTTTCTGAGACACCACCTTATACTTATCAAATTGACCAATATGGCACCAAGGGAAAATGATTAATTTTGAAGAGGATGTGGGAAAAAATAGCACACTAATATACTATTGGGGGAGCTGTGATGTGATCTAAACATTCTGGAAAGCAATTTGGAACTATGCCCAAAGGGGCTATAAAACATATGGACATACATACCCTTTGTTCCAGCAATACCACTACTAGGTCTCTATCCCAAAGAGATAAAAAGGTGGGAGGAAGGGACTATTTGTACATAATTATTCATTGCTGTTCTTTTTCTGGCCACAAAGGTCTGAAAACTGAGGGATTGTATATCAAATGGAGAATGGCTGAACAAGTTGTGGTATATGATTGTAATGGATTACTATTGTGCTATAAGAAATGAAGAGCAGGATGATTTTAGAAAAACCTGGAAAGATATAGATGAACTGATGTAAAGTGAAGTGAACAGACTCAGTACATTGTATACAGTGAAAGCAATGTCTTTTGATGAACAACTGTGAATAACTGAGCTATCCTTGGCAATACAAATCCCAGAGACTCATGATGAAAAATACCATCTGCCTTGAGAGAAAAAACTGTTAGAGTTTGAATGAAGGCCAAAACGTACTATATTTCACTTTCTTTCTTATTCTTTTTTGTTTGTTTGAGATCTCTTCCCAAAAAGGACTGATATGGAAATATGTTTTACATGATTTCACATATAAAATATATATCAGATGAAAGCAGAAGGGTGAAAGAGAGTGAAGGAATCAGGGTGGGAGGGAGAGAATTTGGAACTCATTTTTTAAAAATATGAATGTCAAAAATTGGTTTTACATGTAATTAGAGGAAAATGAAATATTTTAATTTCTATAAGAAGAATAGAAAATTATAAATTAGCTAATATTTACTAAATAAATGTTGGCAATAGGAAGAGAGAAGTGATACAATCCCTTCTCTGAAGGAGCTACAATCTGCTATTGTATTTACATACAAAGGTGTGTATAAACCATATATGAAGAAGAAGATGTGAAATAACAATGGAAGGGAGGCTTTGGCAATTATGGGAACCAGGAAATGCTCTATGCAGAAGGAGGTAAAATACTAAATTTAGAAGGAAACAAGAGTTTGAATGAATAGGAGATAAGAAGTGCCTATATTTAACCAAATAAATACAGATATCTTTTGAGGGAGATAGAAACATAACTTTAAAGATTTTCAGAAATAATTGTCAAATTGTCTCAAGGAGATAATACCTAAAGGATGAAAATAGAACATTAAGTTAGTAACAGTGAAAAAAAATGACTGAGTAAACTTCAGCAGCAACTGACACAAATGCCTAATTTCTTATTTCTAAAATATCCTTATGAAAATGATATAGATATCAGAGGTTTCCTTGATAAAACTTAAAAAAAGAATGGTAGGTTTACATACACACATATAATTTCATAAATAAATAAATACAGATAGATATGCATATATAGACATGTAAACAGACAGCTACATTTCATAATCATTCAATTTAGACAATTGAGTGTTAAATATTTGCTAAATGTTTTTAAATTTTGATTCACTAGAACAATATTTAGCATAAAAGACTCTTAAACATTCGAGATTTCAAAGCAGATGTGATCACAGAGATAACTTTGTTCAACAACCTGCAGAGCATCAGTATTGAACATAATATAAGAACAGAAACATGTTCACTGAAAATGTCTTCAACTCTTACACTGGATGTCCTCTGTACAAATGGAATAAGGATTACCTGTAAAAGGTAATGCTTTGCAATTGGACACAATGAAAAAAGAACTGGATTTGGAATCAGAGGACTTGGATTCAAAATGACAGAATTGACCACTTACAGACTGTATGATATTGGCAGCATTACTAAGTGGCCTTGGGCCCCTATTTCCACATCTACAAAATTAGACTTTTGGATAAGATAACTTCTAAAGGTTTTTTCAGCTCTACATCTAAGAAACAGATGGCATCTTTTAAAATTATTTTCCTTTTTACATTGATACAATTTTCAATAATCATTTTCTGATCCATGTTCTGTACCTTCATTCCACTCTCCATCTGTACCAAGATGACAAGTAATATGATATAGGTTATACATGTATTATCATAAAATTACATATTTTCACATTTGTCAAGTTGTGAAAGGAAACACATATCACTACATTAGAGAAATTTCATAGAGAAAATTAATGTCAAACTTCTATCTACATTCAGACTTTATCAGTTCCTTCTAAAGCAATGAATAAACTTTTTCATCACGAGTGCCTTGGCTTTGTCCTGAACCTTTTTGTTGCTGATAATAGTTGTTATCCACATTTGATCATCAATACTTCATTGTTGTTACTGTGTTTAATGTTCTTCTAGTTCTGCTTACTTCACTTTGCACCATTTTATATGTCTTTACAGTTAATGTGTGTGTGTGTGTTCATCTTGTTCATCATTTCTAATGACACAATATTAATCCATTACAATAATATGCCACAACTTTTTTGGCCTTTCCCCAAATAATGGAGATCTTTTTAGTTCTTTGCCACCACAAAATGAGCTGCTATAAACATTTTTGCTCAAATACATCCTTTCCCCCTTTTTTATCTCTTTGTGATATAGATTTTAATAATGGTATTGCTGAAACAAAGAGTATATGCAATTTTATGTCCATTTGGTCATGGTTCCAAGTTGCTTTACAGAATATTATCAGTTCAAAGCTCCACCAATAGTGTATTAGTATCCCAATTTTTTCCCCAGATGGCCTTTTTAACTGAATGTGTTGAGCGCTAAAACACTTTAGGACAATGATGAGATCACTTTTCATTCAAAATAGATTAACCTCAAATTAAAACAAGAAGAATTAATGGATATATATTCGATAGACAAGGGCAATTAGAAAAGCAGCCCATTAAGTTGATCTATCAAAGAGACAGTGGATAAGGAGCCAGCCTCATAGCCAGGAAGACCTGAATTCATATACCAACTATGATATATGCCAACCAATTTTGGGACCCTGGACAAATAATGGAGGTTATACTAAGTCCTCCATACCTTCATTCAAAGTACTAAAAACTGAAAAGAAAATGCTGATGTACGTTGATGAATGGAGTTTCCTTACCAGCAAATACCCTAAAGTAATGAAATCACAGATCCAGTCCTTATTCCTATCTTATCAGTATAACATGTATACTAGAAATGAGTTACAGGTAGACAGTGACCTGCACCTTTAATTAAATAGGAGAAGGATTATGGGGCTGGAACATATTTCAGAATTGTAGCAGTCAGTACCTTCAGTGATTCCAAGATGTTACTGCTGCAAAAGGTCACTTTTTAAATGTCTATTTTCTTCCAGTTATCAGTAGAATAAATATTTCTGGCATCCCCAGAAGCAATGAATAGACAGGGACAATTAGGATGTTATCCAAGATATACATGACTGGAAGAGGTGGGTTGGTCATATAGCACATTGAAGAATGAGTCTAAATGATACTCTGAAGCCCAAAAATATTGAAAAAAAATAGAGAAAAGCATCTGATTTATTAGGTGGATTTTCAGAATAGGATCTATGGGACAATAAGGATAATGATAGCATGAGATAAGAAAATATAAATGGATTCTGAATTGTACTGGTAGAGAGCATATCCATTCCAATAATATCACTGTTTTATGTAAATATGAGTAGCAATTTTTCTGACTAGACTTAGACTGGCTGTCTTCTGGTGGAGCCTAAGCAAGAGAATGCTAGTAAATGTTTAACAACTGAATCTTTTGGGGGGTATGTGTGTGTGTGTGTGTATGTGTATGTGTATGTGTGTGTGTGTGTATAAGCTTAATCTACATTATGAGCATTTTCTCCATTCTTTTAAGTCAATATAATCAAGAAAATGATAATTCAAGAACTTATTTATAGCATTTTCTAATTTCTAAAGAGTAAATGCTGGCACTGAAAATTAAAACACCAGTTCAATATTCCAGTGAACTCTAGTACTCTGCTGAGCCAAATCATTTCAGATTTGGGAGATATATTTCTTCCCAGGTTAAAAAGAAAAACAAAATGGAGACTCAGAACTAGTAGGTGAAGATTTCCACTACAGAAGGAAGTTTCAACAATATTGTGGGAGAGAAGAGGAGGACACACCAAAAAGGAGTTTGGGAAGCTTTCCCCCAGTAATCTGGAGCTCTATATTTAATATATACCCTGACTATAGTGTCCAGAGTTCTCAAAGATGTATAGAATATGAATCACACAAACTGAGAGTTCAAAGGGATCTCAAATTTGATCTAGTCTAACACACATACACACTCAGATGAACAGGAATCACCTCCCAAACTTTCCTTCCAAGGCATCATCCAGTCTCTAAGTGATGATATTCATTGATTTAAAAAAAAACAAACTGCTACCTCTCAAGGCAGTCCATTTTACTTTAGAGCAACTTTAATTCTTTGAAAGTTCAAGAGTCCCAACTAGCAATGTATTTACTATTAGACAAATTTACAAATAAGACTAGTTGACATTCCTTCCTATTTTGTCCCTTTGTCTCATATATATTCCAGCCCTTTAGTTCCTCTCTTTTAAACTAAACTAAACTGGACTTCAGAATTAACAAACAGAAGTCATGGATAGTGCTCCTGTCCATGCATAGTCAAGGAAGCTTGAAATGACTTAACTCTATATAGTTAGGCAATTGCATGCACTAATTGAGGAGTTAGTCAACCAACTAATTGTCATCAACTAAGTAATTGCTGACTAAATTGGTTACACATGTGTAAATCTGAAGGCTCCTTGTTAAGTATATGATCTGTAATGAGGCATTCACATTTAGAGTGTTTCATAGTTATATATACAAGCTGCTATTTCCCCCACTGTCCAAAAAAGGAAATTAAAATTTAGACAAATCCCTTCTTTGTTTCATTTCAGAAACATGCAACAGGCCTCAAGAGCATCTTCTGTTCTTGCCAATAGGGAGGTCTGTTGATAGGTTGTTAAATGGTATATGTTTCTTTTTTCTCTTTGAGAACTTTGCCACCACCTTAGAAACCCTTATGGCTTTTTTCAAGGTTTCATTAGCCACGGCACAAAAGAGCTCATGGGCCTTTTTCTGTTACTAGTTGGACATTCACACCAAAGAAAGGAGCCCTCTATGAAATGAACAGCATAGGGAGTACTCATTGAATTCTGTTATTAATGCAGCTGTGTAATGTCATGAAAGGCATAATTCGGGGCTGCCTCAGATGGAAAAAAAAGCATTTCAAAGGAAATTTTCTCTTGCTGACTTCTTTGAATCTGCTTGCAAAAAAAAAAAATCACAACTTGATTTCATGCTTGTTCTAAGGAAGAACAAATTAATAAACTGTCCTTACATCATTAAAGACCCAGCTCCAAAATCAGGTTACTAGTCAAATAAGTTTTTTAGTAGCTGTCATAGTTTGGGCTCTTTGGCATTTAATTCCTGGATTGTAGCATCCGAGAATGTTGTATGTGGTTGATGAATGTTTTCTACGGTGAGCAGAAGTATAATCATAGATTAAGCCTCTCATTTCTCTCCCTTCTACTTTTTCCCCCCACAGTCAAAAGGAATCAGGAAGGCAGGATTCAAATGAAAACTAAGCAGTACATAATTCTTAAATGAATTGCTAAATCTCCATAATAACCAGAACAGCGATTAGGCTGGGACTATTCACAAAGGCTTTGGATGCTCATCTTTCTCTTGAAAGAATCTGTTCCTTAAAATTTGACTTTGGGGATATTCAATCAGCATGAATATCTCCAAGGTATTTTCACCATAAGATAGCTGTCAACTCATTTGAACAAAGCATGAAATTTACAATATATTTACACGAGAGTCCACATGGAGTATGCTTGAATGTGCTCATTGTGCTCCCTTCAAAGTAGAGTGATGAGGAATCATAGGACTTTTTATGTAGCGGAAGAAGGCAATTTGGCTTTATGTGACACCTTTCATACTCAAAGAATCCCAACAGTGATGCACTTAGAAAGTATAAAGTGCTTGTACTTTGTAAGTGAGATAGTGATGGTTTGGCGACTATGCAGGAAACTATAGCAACTTGAACAGAACAAGAACTCAAACCTAACTTTAGATGGGTCTTGAAACAGGAGAGAAAGAGAGCGCAGCATGAGTTGGCATTGAGGAGGAGTGGATTGATTCAAATAAAACAAATAGCCATAATTAAAGTCAATATTCTTGAAAACTAAAAGAATATTCTACTTCCTTTTACCTTATCTCCTCTTTTTCTATGGATGTCTAATCCTGGATGCTGTTGCCCCAAAGGGAGGTTTTTGCCCAAATTATTGATGTATTCTTTTTTTCCCTTGGAGAATCTTTTCCCCCCCATTTCTCCTAATCCAAAGGGACTGAGGATTTTAATGCGAATTCTCTTAGTAAGAAGACATTTGAAAGTATTAAAGAATAAGAAAATGGAATGACAGACTTGTGGTTCATAAATACCACTTCTGATTCACTGAAGAACAGAGTTGTCAGCCAGAATGACATATCTTATGCTAAGTACAAATGATTCCTCCAGGGAGCCTCTTAAAGACACAGATCCAGATATTACATATAACATCATACAAGGGCAAAGTCATGACGGCTTCATTAACTCTTGTTCTAAATTTCCCTAATTAGATCCAAAGATCTAACTAAATTCAAATCCATATAAAGGAACAAAAGATCTAAAAATTATTTTTAATACAGAAAATTAGATTTAATCCAGAAAAATATATGTCATTTGCTAGTGTGCCAATCACCAATGCAGAATGTGTGCTTTTAAGGCACTTTTCTCCAGGATATACGTTCTTTAATATATAGGTATCTTATGCAAATTATGGTATTCTTCAGACATGGATGATTATTCTGATCCAACTTCTTTTAGACTCCCAGAAGAGTTCTCATGTTTTTCTTCTTATTCTCTATCAGGCAAATGTTCTCCCTTACCTGGATATTTCAATATTGTTAAATTTCTCCCATTTATGGCTTTGGCCTTATTTCATAATACCATAACCCTTTCATCTATTCTTCACCCCGGAAAAAATTGGCTTACTAGCCTTTGACAGTAAGACATTGCATATCCACTTTCATGTTATGGTATAAGTGATTTCCCATACCCATAATGTAGTCCTTCCTCACTCCTGTGCCTGAAAGTCCCAGACTCCTTCAAGATGCATCTCTGCTGCTACTTCCTATGTTGGGTCTTTCTTTATCTCCTGTCCCATTAGTACTCTCTTCCTCTTGAAAAATATTTTGAATAATATCTATTTAATTATTCATGTTTTCATGATGTCTTTACCCAAGTAAAAGGTAAGTTCTTTAACAGCAAATATTTTTATTTTCTTCTTTGTGATCCCAGAACCTGGTATGTAGAGAGAGCCTTACAGGTGGTAGACATTTGATAAATTATTGTTAAATTGAGTTACATGTGGGCAAATGAGAAAAGTGGTTTCTATAGTTAGGCCACTTACAACACATACTCTTTTTATGAGATTCTATAATGATAATGATGTCAAATATAATATAATGGATTCCTTTCTAATTTATAGTTCTCTTGGACAACATTTTAGGTGGCTTGAAAGCAACAAAATACACTAGAAATCAGGCATGGACTTTTCATTTTAATTCTACTGCCCATGGAGTTGTTGTCTAATTGCACAGACAAATAAGTGTTATGGAAAAAGGTGCACTGCCAATAAAATGATTGACAAATTGACCTGAGATGAATAGTCTCCATAGAGTGGACTTTAAAATTTACCTACAATTTTGTTTCTGTTATTCATTTTCAAAGCAGGGTTTTCTGGGGAAAATACTTTCAGAAAAATAGCCTTAAAGGAATAAAAGCACCTGTTCAATAGTGATGTATAAAAATATATATTTCTAAAGAATAAAATGGAAAGACCACTGACCCTTCAGGAGACCTGGGTTCTGTAGTCCCAGTTCTGCTTTTAAAAGATTCACTATATGACTGAAAGCAATTTTTTTCTTTTGGGGGGGTCTCAGTTTTCTCACCTATCAAATGAGCAACTTGATCTTGAGAATCTGTGTGGTTCTTTCAGATCTAAAATTGTCTAGTTCTAAGTGAAGGTAAAGAAGTCATAATTTTTTCAAACTATATCTCCTGACTCAATAAACCTTTGAAACTCAGTTTAGAAGTGAGAAATGTTTATTACCAAAAAAATTTTTTTCAATTGCTTTGAAGGTTTCCATGAAAACAGAAACAGTATTTCCTTGAAAACTGAAACCATGCTTTCCATAAAGCTATAATTTTTCACTGGTTTTCTTTCCTATGATTCAATCAATCTATCAACATACATTTTCTTAAAAACTGACTATTTTCTAGGCACTGTGTTCAACAGTGGATATATAAAGAAAGGGGGAAAATACACTTCTTGTTCTCAAGGAGATCATGTCTAGTGAGGGAGACAACATGTAAACTAGATAGATATAAAATATATAGAAGATAGATGAAAGGAACTCTTGAGAAAGGAAAACACTGTTATCCAAGGTCTATGAAAAGACCTCCTAGAGTAAATGGGATTTGAGCTTAATCTTGACAGAAATCAGGGAACTAGAAGGAAGAAGTGGAGAGACAGAACACTCAAAGCATAGGAGACAGCCATTACAAGGGTGCTGAGATGAGAAATGTAATGTTTGAGGAACACCAATGAGACCAGTTAGTTGTTGTAGAGGAATTTAGAGAGTGTGTAAAGACTGGAAAGGGGGAAGGGGCCATATTATGATGTGCCATATGACATATGCCAAACAAATGAGTAATAAGGAGCTATTGGAGTCAAATGAACAAAAGAGTAGCAGATGGTATGGAGTAGGAAGATATTTAAAAGAGAAAGCTGGGCTAGAAGGCTATTGCAATAGTCCATGAGAGAGAGAGAGTGAGGACCTGAACTGGGCTTCTGGCTGTATGAATGTGAGGAGACAGAACTTATATGAAAGATGTGATGGTAGAAATGGCAGTTTGGTAACACATGGTGCATGTAGAATGAATAAGATTAAGGATTCAAGGATGAAGCATCATGGTTGTGGCCCTGGGTGATGAGGGGTGGAGGTGGGAAGGTATGATGGTTTCCCCTAAAGTAATAGGGAAGTTGGAAAAAAGGGAAAAGTTTAAGGGTAAAAAATGAGTGCTAATTCATACACATTTAATTTGAGATGCCTGTGATATAGATAATTGAAGAAATCTAAAAGATAGTTGATGTGCGACCAGAATTGAAGAAATTAGACCTAGAGATAGGAAATACAGACAAATTGACATATACAGACAGACAGATCTAGAAATATAATTTTATTCGTGTAAATGTGTATGTGTATATGTAGACATATATGTTACCTATATAGAGAAATTATCTACTATATATATATATTTACTATATATGTAAAAAGATTAAATCTCTTTAAAGTTTTTTTTAATATTTTTTAACTAAAGACCAAATCAAATATTATCTCTCCCAGAAAGCTTTCCCTAGTCTCCAGATAAATAACTTCACTTCTTATTTTGAAATCACATGGTACTGAGAAAGATAGAAAGGTAGATAGAATAAGATAGAAATGGATATAGAGATAACAGAGGTAGAGTATTTGTTCAGCACCTATTATGGGCCAGGTACTCTTCTAAATTCTAAGCAAACAAATTAGATGCATTATTATTAGTCTTTTGTGATCCTCATATTATTTTATATTAGCCAAGGGTTCTTTTACACAAAGAAAAGCTGATTCCTCAAGCACTCCATTGACCAGAAATCTCTATTAACTGGAAATTCAACACACTTGTATAATTGTGAGAAGTGATGTTCACAATGATAACCAGGAAGTATTGGTCTTATAAAACTTTTATACTGTATATATTTTTTATCTTCCTACTCAACTGCAAGCCCTATGAGGGCAGATATAATTTTTTAAATGCTGAATTTAGAGTTAGAAGATGGTCTAAAATCTCCACACTGGATCTTTCTTTCTGTATGACTTTGAACAAGTCACTTAACTTATAGGTCTTACTTTCATTATTTGTAAAATGAAAGAATTGGGTTAGATGCTCTCTAAGATTCTTTTCTGTCTTAAGTATGTGAATCATATGTATATTTATACATAAATCCCTTAGCCCTTAATGCAATGCTCCATTCATATAGGTAGTGGATACATTTCTATTGAATTCGAATGAATTGTTATTCCAATCTTAATTAGTTAATCTATAGTTTATCAATAAAAAAACTATACACCTAGTGACCTAGTTTGATGTCACTGTAAATTTCTGAATCTGTTGGAAAGCAGTGCTTAAAACCAAGGGAAGACTGAATTCTCCGCAACAAATTCCCCCAGTCATCTTTGTGGACTGTAGGGAAGCATTTCCTGCAGTGAGGCAACCATTTGCTAAATGGTACCACAGTGTCTGAAAAAAGTTTATACATCTCCAGAAGTGCCTAACTCCCACCCAGGGATCAATTTATGTGCTGAGAGAATCTGGATCACTGTGATTTTACTCTACCTGTCTCACTCCAAGTACACTCTGATCTATGTTCTTCCTACGAATACCCTGAATAGTGAAATAATTAAATTAGTCCGCAGTTATTGAGACTTACATAACAGAATGTCACCGACCCACAGATCTTTCATTTCAAACTTCTCCTCACACCTTGCACAGTAGATTTAATTGCAAGTAACTGCTATTATTCTTTTCTTAATAAAGATTCCACACAGTCTCAAAAAATAATAAAATCTCTCTTTTTTAATGAGGAATGAACTACAAGTTGCTTTTGCATTCTGAAGGATTTTAATTAGGTATGTTACTTGTAAGTAGGACCAAACAGTGGGTAGTAAAATCTTGGAATGCTCCTAATTACAGTCTTCATTCTGTTTTCCTTCTCAGGTAACTTGGCTTATTAATAACTTGGGGAAAAGTTGAGCCAAGGGTTCTTTTACAAAAAGAAAAGCTGATTCCTTAGGCCCTCCATTGACCAGAAATTTTTATTAACTGAAAATTTGATACACTTGTATAATTATAAGAACTGATGTTCACAATGATAACCAGGAAGTATTGGTCTTTAAAAATTGTTTATCCAAGGAAAGGTTATATACACTTTCTCAGAAAGGCAATATTTTTTACACATAAGGCAGAGAAAATATGATGTAGTGGGGAAAGTATTGGTTCTAAAATGAGAGGATACTGGTTTAATTTCCAGCTTTCCAACTTACTACCCATATGACTTTAGATAAGTCTTTAAATCTCTTTGAACCTCAATTTCCTTCTTATTACTAAGATGATAGAATTGGACTTCAAAGCCTCTAAATCTTTGATATGAAGCTTTTAAACTTCAGGCAGCTAGGTGGTACAGTGCCAGGTTGAAGTCAAGAAGACTCAACTCAGTTCAAATCCAGCCTCAGACACTTACTAGCTGTATGATCCTGAGCTAATCATTTAACCCTATTTGTCTCAGTTACTTCATCTGTAAAATGTCCTAGAGAAGGAAATGACAAACCAATTCATTATAATTGCCAAGAAAACCTCAAATTGGTCATGAAAAGTCAGATAGAATAAATAACAAAAAGTTTTTTAAATGCTCTCCTATTTGCAATGCACAGTAACATACATTATTTCAGATGATCCTCGCCATAACCTCATGTAGCAGATAATTTGGGAGTAGGGGGAAGGGTTAAGACCTGTGATATCATGAATTTAAGGAACTCCTCATGTTTGGAATTACTCCTTTTTAGAGAGTTGCCTTTAGCGCTGAGAATTGTGATTTCTTCATAAACACTTAACAAGTAGGTATCACAGGTCACGCATTGAAACTAGGTCTTTGGATTTTAGGATCAAAGATTTAGAACTGAAATGTATCTCAGAAGCTATTAAGTCCAAATCGCTAACTTTACAGATGTGAAAATTGAGATGCACGGAGGCGATTTGCTGACAGTTACCTAAGTACTAATTGTCAAAAGAGAGATTGGAAACAAAGTCTTCTGGCTAGACTCAGTGTTCTTTCCACCTTCCTGTGCTGTCTCAAGGTCAGCTATCCACTGTGCCAAGCTGATATTTTCATTCTCGTTTTATAGAAGAAGAAACAAAGGTTTAATGGGCTATATGACTTTCTCATGGTCTCATAACTAGTACGTAGCAGATATCATAAAATTAGAGCTGGATACTGCCTAGAAGTTACCTAAACTAAAGCAACTAATTAGCTCAGTGGATAGAGAGCCAGGTCCAGAGATGGCAGATCCTGGATTCAAATTTGACCTCAAACACTTCCTACTTAGTATCAGTTTTAAGACAGAAGGTCAAAGTTGTTGTTTTTTTTTTTTTTTTTTTTTTTTTTGTTGTTGTTGTTGTTATCTAATGCAGTCCTTAAAAGGCACAGATGAAGAAGTTGAGACCCAGGGCAAGGGGGTAACTTGCCTAACTCAAGCCTTCTAAAAGATATTTTCAGAGTGTTAAGAGGAAAGGGAGAGAGGAAGATCATCAGGTAAGATGAACTTTGATTTTTCTGAGATAACCCATATATCTCTGAATACATAATGCTTTCTTTCTCTATAATATTAATTTTGTGACTTATCTCCCTGTTAATCAAATAAAATCTTCTAATGAAGTATGAATAATCTTGAGATTGATATTAGAAAATAGAGAAGTTGTTTGCTACTTGTCCCTGGTCACATTGAGAAAATATACCAGGCTCAAAATTTGAATCCAGATTTTTCTGACACAAAGTCCCATTATATATTATGCCACTCTATTTCTAATTACTGACCTGTATTTCTCTGGGGGGAAAAAAAGAAAAATAGAGAGGAAGAACCTATAGCAATGACATTAGATGTTAAAACACCACCAACAAAGTTTAAATTCACTTAAATTCTGCCCTCATATAATATTTCGTTTCTGATAATATGAATATATGGAATCAGAGACATTAAATTCCTTTGTTCAGCACTTCTGCTCTTTCTTCCAAGAATAGGTCATGCTTGCTTGTCATCATTAACCTATAATATTTTTAGCTTTCCTTGCCTGTGAGAGGCTTTCCTGAAAGGTAAGCAACCATCCAAAATTTTCCTTTTTGCCTTATGAAGAGCATGCTTCCATTAATGAATGATCACACTATCATCCCCTCTCCATTTGTAACTTCTTCCTAACTACTGCTCCTTCCTTGCTGTCTGAAAATGCACCCCAGTCTCCCCAGTACCGTGCTATCTTTCCTGGAATCTTTCATCTTTACAAGCATCCTTTATCTCTCCTCTCTTCAGCTAAAATCCTTATAAATACTTTCTACATTCAGGACCTTTACTTCCTTTCCTCTCATTCCCTTTTAAACAGTTAATAGTAGATATCATCAAGGTTCTATCCAGGGAGAACTTCTCACTTTTTATTCTTCTCAGGTGGTAATTTCATCAGTTTCCATGAGTACAATTTTCCCTATGCAGATTTTCAGACCTATATATCAAATATATCAAACCCTAGTCTCTCTCCTGTACTCCAGTCACAATTTCATATCAGACTTTTCAAACTAAATGTTCTATAT
Organism: Gracilinanus agilis; assembly: GCF_016433145.1. Classification (NCBI taxonomy): domain Eukaryota; kingdom Metazoa; phylum Chordata; class Mammalia; order Didelphimorphia; family Didelphidae; genus Gracilinanus; species Gracilinanus agilis. Next base: position 259,842,776 of record NC_058131.1, read on the forward strand.
GTATCTTGAAATCAAGTTTTCCAAAAAAGAACTCAGTGTTTTTTCTCCAACTCTACATCCTCCCAAACTTCTCTATTAATGTTGAAGGCAACACCATTCTACTAGTCATACAGATTTACAGACTCAATGTCATACATTCATTCTTATTCTTACTTATCCAGAATATATAAATAGTTGCCAAATCTTCCTTTTGATGTCTCCACATGATTTCCCATCTAGGTCCCCTTATCTCCATTCACATAGCTACCAACCCCAACCTACACTTATTGTATAATGATGGACAATTCAATTAATCGTGCAGCGGCTTCATGAAACTCTCCATGAAAAGTTATGGAGCGGTTGCCAATTTATATTATCAGAGAGAGTTTCCAGACTAGGAGGTCCTTGTGTTAATAAAAACATAGGTCTTTATCAAATAATTAAAAAGCAAACTTGCCAAAGGTAAACTGATCATCAGTGTAATTAAGTTTTCAATCTCAGACATTTCCCATCCAGGGTCTCATAACATGAAACATTTTACTGGTATTCAGAATTGAGTATGAATCAAAAATGCTAGGGAAAAATTGATGAAATTCAGTGGTTGCCACTGCTTTCCTTTTTTCTCTATTTGATGAGGCAAAAGTCTAGGTAATAGGAGACTAAATGACATGGGGGCTACCTTGATCCTATTTAGAGTTTAAATTAATATGGTGGTACCATGGTAGCCAACCAAATTAATAGTTTTTTTTTTCTTTGCTCTGGCAACAAAGATAATTCTGCTGCCTGAAGAATTTTCCAAGGATGACCAAGTGATGGAAAACAAGTGACATCTACAGTGGTCATCCCACATCTGGATCTTTAGTTATAGTAATATAATGAACAGAAAGAACCAAATATATGTCAGGTTATAAAGTAGCAAATCAATAGTACCAGGGCAATCTTGAAAATTAACATGGTGACCACGTTAAAAAGAAAAAAAAAAGAGAGAGAGAAAATTACCAAAAGACCAAAACAACAAAAAATAAAAATTACACTTTCCATGTTCATCAACAAGTGGCACAGTGACAAAGTACTGACTTAGGGCTAGAAAGACCTGACTTCAAAAGCAGCTTCAGATTTCCTTGTTGTGTGACTCTTAGAAAACCACATAATTTCCTTTTCCCCTAAATTTTCTCACCAGCAAAATAAGAATAGTGGGAATAAAATGAGTTAATATTTGTAAAGCACTTTGAAAATCTTAAAGTATTCTTTAAATGTTAATGGTTATTCTTATAAAAATTCATTTCAGAAAGGAATATGCTAAAAATAAGATTTGAAAAAGAAACTCTGGTTTGCAAAATGATTAATCATGTGAAATAGCCCAATTATTCTAGAAAGCAATTATTAATGCTATGCTTTTAAAAAGTAACAGTAATTTCCATATAAATCTGTAGGTTCCCATGTTCTGCAAATAATAATACTATAATAAATACAACTAAATTTATATAGCACCTATATGTGTTAAGTACTGTGCTTAGCACTTTATATTCATTATTTCATTTGATCCTTACAGCAACTCAACAAGAAATGTGGTATTATTATCACTATTTATATATGAGGGAACTGAGGCAAACAAAGGTAAAGTGACTTATTCAATGTTATATAGCTACTTAAATGTCTAAGGCTAGGTGGCTCAGTGGATTGAGGGCCAGGCCTAGAGATAGGAGGTCCTAGGTTCAAATCTAGCCTCAAACATTCCTAACTGTGTGACCCTGGGCAAGTCCCTTAACTCCCACTGCCTAGTCCTTACCGCTTTTCTGCCTTAGAACCAATTCACAGTATTAATCCTAAGACAGATGGTAGGGGTTTTAAAAAATTAAAATAAAATAAAATTACATTGACTATGCTTAACCCAAAGAAGAGATATGAGAAGGTCCCAATAGTCATTTTATGTAAAGATAAATAATTATGGATATAGAATATTATATATAATGGCAGCTTGTTTTCTTTTTCTCTTTGTTATTCCTTATTAACAAGGATAACTCTTTGGAAGTGTGGAAGGGGAAAGAAGTGTTTTTTTTTAATTCAAGTGATATAAAAAGCAAAAGATATTAATATAAAATAAGTATCAGTAAATTACAAATTCACTTAAAACATTAACTATAGATGGAGAAGTAACTAGAGAGCAATAGTTTCATCAAGAAAATCCTCCCAGACCAAGAGTAAAATTTCACAACAAAATGAATACAAGAGTGAAGGAATCAACAAAGAGACAGAGTGAAACAACCCTCAAAAGAGAAGAAACCCAAAAGGTTTCAGTGATCATCTGGGGAACTGGGGGGAGAGGGGAGCAGAGCCAGCAGGAAGCATAGCAGCAAGTAAAGAGCAAGCCAAGAGCAAGCCACACTCCAAACCCAAAACATCTACTCTCACAGGTTCCAAACTTAAGCTCTTTCTACCAGGCAGACCCTGAGATTTGACTGGGGCAAGTAGTGGTCCAAGCCAATTCACACTCCTTGAAATTTTAAACCTGTGGAGAAGTCGGGAGTCCCAACTCAGGGCAATCTGGGTTGAAGAGGGCTGATCCACTTTGTCCAGAGCAAAGCCAGGAATCCCAGTCTGAGTTTGGGATGAGGACATAATCTATGGCTTGGGCTGAGGACATAGTTCTCCAGGGAGCTTCCCCAGGATCTCTTTTCCCAAAATTAAAGGCAGTAGTCCAGGATAGAGCAATCAAGGGTGTGCCTGATTGAATCAAGAACACCTAGAGATAAAAAAAAATGAGCCTAAGCCTGGGGCTAGAATTTGATCTGCACCTGACCTGATAAAGTGCAGAATGAGATAAAAAACTTACACCCAAGCCTGAGGAAAATCTTTAAGCTAGCAACATCTCAAGAGTCAATTGAATCAGCACTAGGAGGGGACTATCAGAGCTCTCAGCACTCAGACCATCTGGTAAACTAGTAATAACCCCCCAAATAAGCCAAAAATAGCATCAAAGAAGGACTGAAATTTAAGTTTAAGGGACTCTAGAAAATAGAGCCTGGCTATAATTAAATGGGAAAAATTAGCAAACAGCCAAAAAAGCACTTGATTCTAAATTCTTATTATAGAGACAAACAGCAAGGTGAAGACACAGAAGGGGGCAGTAAAAGTAAAGATAACACATGCAAAGCACAAAATAAAAATATGGAATGGACACAGAGTCTGGAAGAGTCCATAAAAGACTTCAAAAAACAATTAAAAGAGTTAGAGGAAAAGTGGAGAATAGAAATGAAAGTGATATAAGAAGAAAGGAAAGGAAAGTAAGAAGCAATGAAAGTGATGCAAGAATAAATGGGCCAAGTGAAAAAGGAGAATCAAAAACTGAGAGGAAAAACCGGGCTTAAAAATGAATATTGACCATTTAGAAACTAATGATTTCATGAGAAAGCAAGAAACAATAAAGCAGAATCAAAGGAATGAAAAAACAGAGGAAAACATGAATATCTTGTTGAAAGAACAAATGATTTAGAAATAGATCTAGGAGAGACAGTCTGAGAATTATTAGATTACCTGAAAGCCATGATGACAAAAAAAAAAAGACCTTGGATATCATATTACAAGAAATTATAACTGCCCAGAGATCCTTAAGTAAGAAAATAAAATTGAAATTGAAAGAATTCACAGATCACCTCCAGAAAGAAATCCTCAATTGACAACTTTCAGGAACGTAAAGGCTAAATTCAAGAGCCATCAAGGCAAGAAAAAAAATACTTCAAACAGCCAGAAAAAATTCAAATACCATGGAGCTACAATCAGGATCACTTAGGACTTAGTGGCCTTTACGTTAAAGGACTGTAAGGCAAGGAATATGATGTTCAGGAAGGCAAAAAATATGGGTGTACAATCCAGAATCACCTACCTAGCAAAACTGAGTATATTCTTTCAGGGGGAAAAATGATCATTCGTTCAGATAGAAGACTTCCAAGCATTGCTGAGGAATAAGCCAAATCTAAGCAAAAAATCAGAAGGCCAAATGTGAGACACAAGAGAAGCCCAGAAAGGTATAAGAAAGAGAAAATTTAAGGGACTCATTAAAATAAAAATATATGTCTACATGGAAAGAGGATTTCTAGAATTTTCAAAAATTACTCTTAGTAGTAGACAAGGTAGAAGGAATTTACTGATAGAAGATGGAAAAGTAAGCTGATTACAATAATATGATGTATATGATGATATTATATATATTAAATGTGAATGTATGGAACTATATGTATGTATGATATGATATATATGCATATGAATGACATAAAAATCAATCAAAGGCTAAAAGAGAGGGTTGCACTGAGAAAAAACGGAAGGACTAGATAGCATGGGATAAATTTTATCACATAAAGATGCAAGAAAAATCAGTACAGAGACAGAAGGATAAGGGTGGTGATGGGCAATGCTTAAATTTTACTTTCATTGTAACTGGCTTAGAGGGAAAAAGTTAAACTTAGTCGGGTATAGAATTCTATCACCCTGCAGAGAAGAAGGGGAACAAGACAAGGGAATGGTGGGGTAACTAAAGGGAGAAAGAACAGGAGGGCTGAAAAAAATACTGGTGATTAGAAACAGAATGAAGGGGAATATAGCAAGATCTAAAGAGGATAACACTATGGAAGTGATACACAATTAATAATCATAACACTAAATGTGAATGGGATGAACTCACCCATTAAATGGAAATGGGTAGCAGAAAGGATTAAAAAATAGAATCCTATTATGTTGTTTATAAGAGACACATTTAAGGCAGGGTGACACACATATATTCAAGGTAAAAGACTGGAGCAGAATTTATTATGCAACATCTAAAGTAAAAAAAAAAAAAAAAAGCAGGAGTAGCAGTTATGATACCAGACAAAGCCAAAGTAGAAATTGATATGATTAAAAGAGATAAGGAAGGAAATTACATTTTGTTAAAAGGTACTATAAACAATGAAATAATATCAATATTAAACATTTATGTATCAAATGGTATGGTATCTAGATTTGTAAAGGAAAAATTGAAGGAATTCAAGGAGGAAATATATAGTAAGACCATACTAATGGGAGATCTCAGCCTTTCACTTTCAGAACCATATAAATGGAACCAAAAAATAAATAAGAAGTAAGGAAGTAAATGAAATGCTAGAAAAATTAGAGTTGATAGAAATCTAGAGAAAACTTAACAAGGATAAAAAGGAATATACCTTCTTTTCAATAGCACATGATACATATACAAAGATCAACCATATATTAGGGCATAGAAATATTACAAATAATGCAAAAAGCAGAAATAATAAATAATACTTTTTTAGATCATAATGAGCTAAACATTATAATTAACAAGGGTCCATGGAAAGGCAAATTTAAAAGTAATTGGAGGTTCCGGGTTAAGATGGCGGCAGAGTAAGAAGCAGCTCTTAACCTCTCCTGACCTATACACACAAAACTCCTCAAGGGGACATAAAAACAAGTCCAGACGAACGGAGGAACCCCACAACAGGGCACAGTGTGGAAGATATGTGGAATCAAGGCATTTCCATGCTATAAAGGGGTGAAACAGCTCTCACTAAATCGCGGGCTGAGCAACCACCCCCCCACCCCCTCCACACATAACACCTATAGCACCAAAGCCAGCTAAAAAGAAATAGAGAAAGTTTGGGGCACCCATCGGGTCATTAGCAGCTCTGGGGCCTGTTCCTGAGAGCAACAAGATTTAGGACCCCAAAAAGCTAATGAACGCACACAAAATTTGAGCGTGGGAGCAGGGCGCCTAGAGCAAATGCAGGGGGAAGAGCACAGGCTCAGAGAGCAGGCACGGGCGGAGGCGCGGGTGGAGGCAGGCACAGCCACAAGCTAAAGCTCTGAAACCCTGAGTGGGGAACCAGTGCAGATGGGTATAGGACTGTGGAAGCAGCGCCCTGAGACTTGTAAAGAAACCTCCAGCAGAGGATCAAGCAAGGTGGTCCACCAGGGGGGATGAACTTGGAAAAAACCAGAACTCAGACCTCAGGAGCCAAAAGACCGCGGACAGACCCTGAGCACGAGGATAAACCTGAGAAGCTGCTGGGCTAACGATGGCTACCCAGTCTCAGGAAGTTCAGAAGAGAAAGATTAACAACAAGAAAAAGAAGTCTTTAACATTCGACAACTTTTACACAGAGAAAATCCAGACAACCAAGCAAACAGAGGAGGAGAACAAACAAGCATCCGGACTCTCCTCAAACAAGGAAAACTCCTCACAAGCTATGGAAGAGTTCAAAATTGAGATTTTGAGGAAAATGGAAGAGATCTGGCAAGAAAATAACTGTTTAAAAGGTAGAATCTTGCAAATGGAAAGTGAGGCTCAGAAACGAAATGAACTGATAAGCAAATTGAACACCAGAAATGACCAGATTGAAAAGGAATACCAGAAGATTATGGCCAAAAACCAGAAGATTATAGCTGAAAACCAGAAGATTACAGCTGAAAACCAGAAGATTACAGCCAAAAATCAAAAGATCAAAGCCGAAAACCGAAAGATTATAGCCGAAAACCAATCCCTAAAGGCTAGAATTGAGCAATTAGAAGCTAATGATCTCTCAAGACAACAAGAACAAATAAAACAAAGTCAAAAGACTGAAAAAATAGAAGGAAACATGAAATATCTCAATGAGAGAGTGACAGACCAAGAAAACCGGTCTAGAAGAGACAATTTGAGAATAATTGGTCTTCCAGAAAAACCAGAAATTAATAGAAACCTGGTCTCCATACTAACAGAAATAATTCAGCAAAATTGCCCTGAAGTCCTACAACAAGAGGGCAATATACACATTGAAAGGATTCATAGAACACCTGCGACATGAGATCCAGAAAAGAAAACACCCAGAAATATAATTGCCAAATTCAAGAGTTTCCAAGCAAAAGAAAAAATCTTACAAGAAGCCAGAAAGAAACAATTCAAATATCAAGGAGCACCAATCAGGATCACACAGGATCTGGCAGCCTCCACACTAAAAGACCGCAAGGCGTGGAATATGATATTCGGAAAGGCAAGAGAGCTGGGCCTACAACCACAGATCAACTACCCATAAAATTGACTATATATTTCCAGGGGAAAGTATGGGCATTCAACAAAATTGAAGAATTCCAGGTATTTGCACAGAAAAGACCAGGGCTAAATGGAAAATTTGATATCCAACCACAAAAATCGAGAAAAACATGAAAAGGTAAATAAGATACAGAGGGGAAAGAAAGAAAACTTATAGTTTTTAAATTTGCCTTTTTAAGGGACTCAGTGAAATCTAATTATCTGTATTCCTATGTAGAGAAATGTTATGTATAATTCTCTGTAGTGAACTCTATTCACTATTATAGTAATCAGAAGAATAATTCACAGGGTGAGGGTGGAACACTAAATAATCTAAGATGACATGGGGGTTGGGAAAGAGGGGGTGAATAGCAGGGGAAACCAAGAGAAACTTGAGTGAATAAGAAAATAGGATATTCTTCTACACACAAAGAGGGCATGGGAGGGAGAGAGGAGAAATATTATTATAAGAAGGAGAGGAAGAGAGCATTAAGAGGTAATAATCAAACCTTACTCTCAGTGTAATCAACCCGGAGAGGGAAGAGTAGCTATACTATCCACTGGGACATAAAACTCTTATCTAACCCTTCTGAGAAAGTTAGAAGGGATAAACCAAGGGGAGCAGGGGAGTGGGGAGGTCAAAAAAAAAGGGAGGGGAGAAGAGGGAGGGAATTCATAAGGCCTTTAAAAAAAAGAGGGGGAAAAATAAGGGAGGGGGTAGAAAGGGAAGTTAATCAAGGGAGGGGATAAGGGATAGCAGCTCAATAGTAAACCGCTGATTTAAAAGGAAAAAGTATCAGGAAAAAGGGGGTAGGAATAGGGGAGGATTCGATAATGTCAGCAAATGCACAACTGACGATTATAACTCTGAATGTGAATGGGATGAACTCGCTCATAAAAAGGAAGCAAATAGCAGAGTGGATTAGAAACCAAAATCCCACCATATGTTCTCTACAAGAAACACATATGAGGCGGGTGGACATACACAAGTTTAAGGTTCAGGGTTTGAGCAAAATCTTTTGGGTGTCAAATGAGAAAAAGAAGGCAGGAGTGGCTATTATGATTTCTGACAAAGCCAAAGTAAAAATAGATATGTTTAAAAAAGACAGGGAAGGTCATTACATCCTGATTAAAGGCAGTATAAACAATGAGGAAATAACACTGCTCAATATGTATGCACCAAGTGGCATAGCACCCAAATTCATAAAGGAGAAACTGGCAGAGCTCAAGAAGGAAATAGATAGTAAAGCCATACTAGTGGGAGATCTAAATATTCCTCTGTCAGATCTAGATAAATCAAACCGAAAAATAAATAAGAAAGAGGTAAGAGAGGTGAATGAAGTCCTAGAAAAATTAGATTTAATTGATATGTGGAGAAAAATAAATAGGGACAAAAAGGAATACACCTTCTTTTCAGCTGCACATGGCACATTCACAAAGATTGACCATGTTATAGGGCATAGAATCATTGCAAACAAATGCAAAAGAGCAGAAATAATAAATGTAACCTTCTCAGATCATAATGTAATAAAAATAATAATTAGTAAGGGCACCTGGACAGGCAAATCAAAAACTAATTGGAAATTAAATAATATGATTCTCCAAAACCAATTTGTCAAAGAAGGAATCATAGAAACAATCAACAATTTCATTGAAGAAAATGACAATGATGAGACATCCTACCAAACTCTGTGGGATGCGGCCAAGGCAATACTCAGGGGAAAATTTATATCCTTGAGTGCATATATTAACAAATTAAGGAGGGCAGAGATCAATGACATCAGCAAGACAGTGTATGATAAACCCAAAGAGCCCAACTTTTGGGACATGAATCCACTATTTGACAAAAACTGCTGGGAAATTTGGAAAACAATATGGGAGAGATTAGGACTAGATCAACATCTCACCCCCTACACCAAGATAAATTCAGAATGGGTGAATGACTTGAATATAAAGAGGGAAACTATAAACAAGTTAAGTGAATACAGAATAGTTTACTTGTCAGATCTGTGGGAAAGGAAAGACTTTAAAACCAAGCAAGAGTTAGAGAAAATTACAAAATGTAAATTAAATGGTTTTGATTATATTAAACTAAAAAGTTTTTGTACAAACAAAAACAATGTAGTCAAAATCAGAAGGGAAACAACAAATTGGGAAAAAATCTTTATAACGAAAAACTCTGACAGTGGTCTAATTACTCAAATATACAAGGAGTTAAAGCAATTGTATAAAAAATCAAGCCATTCCCCAGTTGATAAATGAGCAAGAGACATGAATAGGCAATTTTCAGGTAAAGAAATCAAAAGTATCAATAAGCACATGAGAAAGTGTTCCAAATCTCTAATAATTAAAGAAATGCAAATCAAAACAACTCTGAGGTATCACCTCACACCTAGCAGATTGGCTAAAATGAAAGAAGGGAAGAGTAATGAATGCTGGAGGGGATGTGGCAAAATTGGGACATTAATGCATTGCTGGTGGAGCTGTGAACTGATCCAGCCATTCTGGCTGGCAATTTGGAATCATGCTCAAAGGGCTATAAAAGAATGCCTGTCCTTTGATCCAGCCATACCATTGCTGGGTTTGTACCCCAAAGAGATCATAGATAAACAGACTTGTACAAAAATATTTATAGCTCTGCTTTTTGTGGTGGCAACAAATTGGAAAAGGAAGGTATGTCTTTCAATTGGAGAATGGCTGAACAAACTGTGGTATATGCGGGTGATGGAATACTATTGTGCTCAAAGGAATAATAAACTGGAGGAGTTCCAGGCGAACTGGAGAGACCTCCAGGAACAGATGCAGAGCAAAAGGAGCAGAGCCAGAAGAACATTGTACACAGAGACTGATATACTATGGTAAAATTGAATGTAATGGACCTCTGTACCAGCAGCAATACAATGTCCCAGGACAATTCTGAGGGATTTATGGTAAACAACGCTACCCACATTCAGAGGAAGGAATGCAGGAGAGGAAACATATAAGAAAAACAACTGCTTGAACGGATGGGTCAGTGTGGACATGATTGAGGGTATGGACTCGAAGCTACCACACCAATGCAACTACCAACAATTTGGAAATTGGTCTTGATCAAGGACACATGACAAAACTAATGGAAATTTGCTTTGGCCATGGGTGGGGGGAGTGCGGGGGGCGAAGGGGAAAGGAGGAGCATGAATCATGTAACCATGTTAAAAATGAATATTAATAAATGTTTGGAAAAAAAAGTAATTGGAAATTAAATAAACTAATTCTTCAAAACAGGTTGTCAAATAAGAAATTATAGAAACAATCATAGACTTCATTAAAGAGAATGACAATGGGGAGACATTATATAAAATCCTCTGGGTTACAGCCAAAGCTGTACTCAGAGGAAAATTTATATCACTGAGCACCTATACCAACAAAATAGAGAGGGCGGAGATCAGTGAATTGGGCTTACAACTTAAAAAATTAGAAAAAGAACAAATTAAGAATTCCCAGATAAAAACTAAATTGGAAAGCCTAAAAATTAAAGTAGAAATTAATTGAATTGAAAGTAAAAGAACTATTGAACTAATAAATAAGACTAGGAGCAGGTACTTTGAAAAAAACAAATAAAATAGAGAAAGTACTAGTTAATCTAATAAAAAAAGAAAGAAGAGAAACAAATTAATAGTATCAAAGATAAAAAGGGTGATCTCACTGCTAATGGAGAGGAAACTAAGAAAATTATTAAGAATTACTTTGTTCAATTATATGGCAATAAATATGACAATTTAGGTGAAATGGAAGAATATTTACAAAAATATAAATTGCCTAGATAAACAAAACAGGAAATAAAATACTTAAATAATCCCATCTCAGAAAAAGAGATTGAACAAGCCATCAAGGAACTTCCTAAGAAAAAATACCTAGGGCCAGATGGATTCACAAGTGAATTCTATCAAAAATTTAAAGAACAACTAATCCCAATACTATAGTAACTATTTGACAAAATAAGCAATGAAGGAGTTCCTTTTATGACACAATTATGGTACTGATACCAAAAGCAGGCAGACCAAAAACAGAGAAAGAAAACTACAGACTAATCTCCTTATTGAACACAGATGCAAAAATCTTAAAATCTTAAATAAAATACTAGCAAATAGACTCCAGTAAGTTATGTGTCAATATTATGAGGATTATTCACTGTGATCAGATGTGATTAATTCCAGGAATGCAAGGATGGTTTAATATTAGGAAAACCATCCATATAATTAACCATATCAATGTAAAAGTGAATTCCTTATTAGTCTTTTCTAATTTAGTGAGGGACCTAGAGGTCCTCTTACCATAGAGATGTGTAGGGATTAACCAGCCTATAGTGACAGAAAGTAGAAACCATAGAGACAGGAAAGAGGAACCAGAGAGATAGGAAGTGAGGTAGGAAATGGTTATAAAGGAGCCAGCATGAGTTGGTCAGTCTGTCAGTTGCTGACATTTAGAGGGAGTCATTTGCTGACAGTTAGGTCTGTCAGTTGCTGATAGGACTGGCAGTTGTCAGGAATTTGGCTGCTGGGCATGAGTTGGTGGTTGGGGGTTGGTTGCTGGTGATGTGGGCTGGTGATTAGTTGGTGGTTGGCATTTAGTTGATGGAATGTAAAGGCAGGCCTGAGCTTACTGAGAGAGATTTTGGCTTTATCCTTTAGAGGGCTTTTTGCCTTTTGGGTTTATGGCTTTGGGTTTGGGCTAGTAGGGTTTTTTCCCTTCCATGAACTTTTTGGAAGGTGGCTGGTCTTCACTGACAGACCTAAATGGGATTGGATTAAACACTGATTGGGTTGATTCTGTTTGGGTTGGATTGGGTTGGAACTTTGTGTAGTGGTTGTTATTATCTGTAGTTATAGGCAGTTATAGGATAATTATTATAGAGTTAGGCAATTTTCTTTCTCTATCCTCTTTCCTATATTTCCCTCCTCTACTATATTCATTTTACTATATTCTTTACTATTTCTATTTTAATTAAACTAAATTGTTAATTGTTAAAAGATGCTAGAAGTTTTCTCTCCTCTGGCTTAAAGGGATTATATTAATTTACAACTCTACTATATTCTCATTAAACTTAAATTATTAAAAGCTTCTTTTTTATATTTTGTCAAGCCCCTAATTTAACCAAACCAACAAAAATCACATGAATATCTCAATGGATGCAAAAAAAGCCTTTGACAAAATATAACACCCATTCCTATTGAAAACACTAGAAAGTATAGGAATAGAAGGGTCATTCTTCAAAATAATAAACAGAATATATTTAAAACCATCAGCATGGTCATCTGAAATGGTAACAAGTTAGAAGCCTTGCCAATAAGATCAGGAGTGAAGCAAGGATGCCCATTATCACCTCTATTATTTAATATTGCACTAGAAACATGCTAGCAGTAGCAATCAGAGAAGAAAAAGAAATTGAAGGTATTAAAAGAGGCAATGAGGAGACTAAGCTATCACCTTTTGCAGATGATATGATGGTAGACTTAAAGATTCCAAGAAAATCAACTAAAAAAACTAGTCAAAATTATTATTAACAACTTCAGCAAAGTAGCAGGGTACATGATAAACCCATATATATCATCAGCATTTAATTTCTTAGAGTAGGATGAAATAATATAATAAAAATGACAATTCTACCCAAATTAATCTAATTATTCAGTGCCATAACTATCAAACTACCAAAAAACTTCTTCATAGAATTAGAAAAAAAGTATAACAAAGTTCATCTGGAAGAACAAAAGATCAAGAATATCAAGGGAAATAATGAAAATAAAATGTGAAGGATGGGGACCTAGCAGAACCAGACTTTAAACTGCACTATAAAGCACTGGTCATCAAAACAATATGGTACTGGCTAAAAGACAAAAGGGTGGATCAACAGAATAGATTTGTGGTAAATGACCTCAGTAAGCTAGTGTTTGATAAAATCAAAGACCCTAGTTTTGGGGACAAGAACTCACTATTTGACAAAAACTGCTGGGAAAATTAGAAAACAGTATGGGGAAAAATAAGGTTTAGAGCAACATCTTACACCCTATACCAACATAAATTTAAGATGGGCAAATAACTTAAATATAAAGAATTAAATCATAAATAAATTAGGTAAACATATAATAGAATACCTATCAGATCTGTGGGGAAGGAAAGAACTGAAGACCAAGCAAAAGACAGAGAATATTGCAAATTATACAATGAATGACTGATTATATCAAATTAAAAAGGGTTTGTACAAACAAAATCAATACAAACAAAATTAGAAGGAAAGCAACAAACTGGGAGAACATTTTTATAACCAAACTCTTTGACAAAGATTTAATTTCCCAAATATATAAGGAACTAAGACAAATTTACAAAAAATCAAGCCATTTCCTAATCAACAAATGGTCAAGGGACATGAATATGCAATTTTCATAGGATGAAAAGAAAACTATCAATAATCACATGAAAAAGTGTTTTAAATTCATCCTGATTAGAGAAATGCATATTAAAACAACTCTGAGATACCACCTTACACATAGCAGAAAGGCCAATATGTTGGAGGGGATGTGTCAAAATTGGGACAGTAATACACTGCTTGTGGAGTAGCGAATTGGTCTAACCACTCTGGAGGGCAATTTGGAACTGTGCGCAAAAGGTGTTAAAAGAATGCCTACCCTTTGATCCAGCCATACCACTGCTGGGTTTGTACCTCCAAACATATAATAAGGAAAAAGACTTGTACAAAAATATTTATAGCTGTTCTCTTTGTGGCAGCAAAAAATTGGAAAATGATGGGTTGTCCACTGATTAGGGAATGGCTGAACAAATTTTGTTATCTGTTGGTGATGGAATATTATTGTGTTAAAAGAAATAATGAACTGGGGGAATTCCATGTGAACTGGAACCACCTCCAAGAAGTGATGCAGAGTGAAAGGAGAAGAACCAGGAGAACATTGTACACAGAGACTGATACATTATGACATAATCAAATGTAATATACTTTTCAACTAGCAGCAACAAAATGATCCAGAATAATCCAAAGAAACTTGTGAGAAAGAATGCTGTCCACATCCAGAGGAAGAAATGTGAAAACAGAAATGCATTAAAAATATGTCATCAGTCATGTAATGTGAAAGGGATATGATTGGGGTTTTGATGTTAACAAATCACACTACTGCAGATATGAATAACATAGAAATAGGTTTTGAACAATGATGCATGTATAACAGTGGGACTGCTTGTCAGATTTGGGAGTGGGGAGAAAAGAGAAGGGAGAGGGGGATCATGAATTATGTAACCATGGGAAAATATTCAAAATAAAAAAAACATGAAATATAAGAGTTGACTAACAAACTTCATAAATGCCTGGGATTTCAGGTATCAATATAGGGAGATTTCAGAAGCACAGCTTTGTAAGTCTCTCTGTCTATATATATTTACACCTTTTCCGAAACTTAGAATATAAGAGAATTGTTTGGAGGTGGGTTGGGGAAGTGATCTGACAACTAACAGCTTCTCTGCCTTGCCCAATACTGCTCACCTAATATGAGTCACAGAAGGCATTTGAAATGAAGATTTTGAGGGGAGGGGTAAGGCAAGATGGTGCAGTAAAGGCAGCAACTCAGGTGAATTCTTCCAACATTACTCTTCAAACAAATTTAAAATCACACAACAGAATTAATTCTGAAGCATCATAGCCAAGAAAAAGTTTGTATGAGATAATTTTTCCCATATAACATAGATTAGAAGGATGGTAGAAGTCTGACACCAAGGTAGGAACTGACCGAGAGGACATGGAGCAGCAATAGGAGTAGTGGGTTTTGGAGGCAGCTGTGCCAGCAATAGAAGCATCTTTAGGATCAGAAAATGAGAAAAAAAAAGAATACAGTAAAGCCTGACCTGATGTTAAACATAACGTCAGCTGCTATTTAGCAACTCTATTGCCCATATGCACTTCTTGGTCACATTTCCAGGACAGAGAGGAATGCTTGTGGTCAGTCAAAAAAGAATAGTTCCAGGACAGAGAGGAACTTTGCCACAGTTTTATGGCTATAAGGCACACTTGCCTTTATAACTGCAAGGTATAAAGGGGATTTCCTGGGTAAAAACCAAAGAATAAACCAAAAGAGCAGCAATCACATCTCTCCCTGGATAGCACCACTTTAAAAGCACTGATAACTAACAGATTCTATCAACTAGCTTTGAAATCAGCAGCTTAAAAAATACTGAAGTTTAGAACAATATCTATTAATTCCAGGTGAGCAAAGACCAGATTAAAAATAGAGTTCATAATTAAGAAATAAGATGGCAAGAGGAGCAAACCACAAAAAAAATTTAAAAAAAGATTCTAAGCATAAAAAGCCACTAGCGTAACAGGGAAGATCAAGACACAAACTCAGAAAAAGAAAAAATAATGCAAAAAAATTCTAAAAGCAAAAAAACTCAAAGAGAAAAACTGCAAGTCAAACACAAACAAAACAAAAATTTCTTAAAGAAAACAAATAAGTAAGAAAGATAGAGGACATTTGGCAAAGAAATAAGACTGATGCAAGAAAATATGAAAAGAGAATTAATAGATTGTTTTTAAAAAAGGCAAAAAAGGGGACAGCTGGGTGGCTCTGTGGATTGAGAGCCAGGCCTAGAGATGGGAGATCTTGGGTTCAAATCTGGCCTCAGACAGTTCCGAGCTGCATGACTCTGGGCAAGTCACTTAACCCCATTTCCTAGCCCTTACCATTCTTCTGGCTTGGAATCAATACCTAGTATTGCTTCTAAAATGGAAGGAAAGAGTTTTTTTTTTAAAGGCAAAAAAGTGAAGAAAATAGCACTACAAATTGGCAAAAAAAAACAAACCTGAAGAAAATAGCAGCTAAAATTGACACCGTTGTCAAAATGAGACACAAAAATTCACTGCCAAAAATAACTTCTTAAGAAGCAAGATGGATTTAAAAGACTGCCTGCCCTTTGATCCAACCATACCTCTGCTGGGTTTGTACCCCAAACTGATAATAGAGAAAAATATATGTACAAAAATATTCATAGCCTCACTCTTTGTGGTAGCAAAAAAACTAAGGGGGTGTCCATCAGTTGGGGAATGACTGAACAAATTGTGGTATCTGTTGGTGATGGAATACTATTGTGCTAAAAGGAATAATGAACTGAAGGATTTCTATGTGAACTGGAATAAACTTCAGGAATTGATGCAGAGTGAAAGGAGTTGAACCAGGAGAACGTTATACATAGAGACAGATCTGCTATGGCACAATTAAATGTAATGGATTTCTCTACTAGCAGCAAAGCAATGATATGAGAAAATTCTGAGAGACTTATAAGAAAGAACTCTATCCACATCCAGAAAAAGAAATATGCAAAAGAAAAACATATGATTGGTCACATGGTTCAATGGGGATATGTTGTCTTTAAATGATCACTCTATCGCAAATATTAATAATATGAAAATAGATTCTAAACAATGATACATGTAAAAACCCAGAGGAATTGCTCTGGGAGGGGGTAGGGAAGAAGGGTAGGAAAAAACATGAATCATGTAACCATGGGAAAATGTTCGAAATTAATTTTAAAAAAATTTAAATAAAATATATTTTTTAATTTTTAAAAAGAAGCAAGATGGAAAAATATACAAAATATACAAAAATTTATGAAATATGAAAAATTAAGCAGGAATAATTTAAGAATTATTAGAGTAGGATTTCCATTCTTACTACTAGTACTCATACTGTACTAGAAATAGCGGATAAAAGTGGAAGAAATTAAAAGAAATAAATCGACAATGAGGAAATAAAGCTATCACCTTTTGCAGATGATATGATAGTATACTTAGAAAATGCTAGAGAATCAAACAAAACAACTAATGAAGAACAAATAACAATTTTAGTAGAGTTGCAGGATTTAAAATAACCTCACATAAATCATCAGCATTTCATTATTCTACTAAGAATTTCAAAAAGCAAGAGATGGAGAAATCCCATTTAAAATAACCATACACAATCTAAAATACCTGGAAGTCTACTAGCAAGACAAAAACAGGAACCACATGGATGCATATACAAAATATTTTTACACAAATAAAGTCAGATCTAAACAAAAATTTTAAAAACTTTGATTTTGCATGGGTACGTCAAACCAATATGTTAAAACTGACAATTTTACCAAAATTGATTTACCTGATCTGTGTCATAACAATCAAACTACATGAAAATTATTTCATAGAGCAAGAAAAATAATCATAAAATTATTCTAGAACAGAAGTCAAGAATATAAAAAGAAATAATGAAAATAATGTGAAGAAGGTAGCTTTAGCATTACCCAATCTCAAACTGTATTATAAAGTGGCAGCTATCAAAACAATCTGGTAATGATTTAGAAATATAGTAGTGGATGAATGGAATAGATTAAGCTCTCTATATGCAGTACTAAAAAACTATAGTAAAGTAAATATTTTTTAAATATTTAAAAAAACCAAAGCTAAACCCTCGAAAGACAACTCCCAGAAATATAACTGCCAAATTCAAGAGCTTTCAAGTTAAAGAAAAAATATTACAAGAAGCCAGAAAGAGACAATTCAGATATATCAAGGGGAACCAATCAGGATCACACAGGATCTGGAAGCCTCCACACTAAAAGAAGGCTTAGAATATGATATTTAGAAAGGCAAGAGAACTTGGTCTACAACCAAGGATAACATACTCATCAAAACTGACTATATACTTCCAGGGGAAAGTATGGGCATTCAACTAGATAGAAGATTTCCAAGCATTTGCACAGAAAAGACCAGGACTAAATGGAAAGTTTGATATCCAACCACTAAAAACAAGAGAAACATGAAAAGGTAAATAAGAAACAGAGGGGAAAGAAAGAAAATTCTTATTTTAAAATGTGCATCTTCAGGGGCTTCAATAAGATAAAATTATTTGTACTCCTATATGGAGAAATGTTATGTGTAATTGTCAAAAACTGTATTCACTATTGTAGTAATTAGAAGAATTATTCATAGAAAGAGGTTGGAGTACTAAATGGTCTAAGATGATATGGAGGAAAAAAGGGGGAGGGAATAGTAGATGCCACCAGGAGAAAATTGAATGAATAAGAAAAATAGGATATTCTATACCACACAAAGAGGGCATGGAAAGGGGAGGGGATGAATGCTATTATAAGAAGGCTAGGCAGAGAGCATTAATAGGTAATATATAAACCTTACTCTCAGAGGAATTAATCCTGAGAGGGAAGAGTAGCTATATCCCTTGGGATATAGAAATCTACCTAACCCTACTGAGAAAGTCAGAAGGGATAAACCAAGGGGAGCAGGGGGGAAGAGAGGCCAAAAAAGAAAGGAGAGGAGTGGGGGAAGGGAATTCATTAGTCCTTAATAAATAAAAAGAGGGGGAAGGGAGGTGGTGGAAAGGGAACTAAACTAAGGTAGGGGATAAGGGGGAAGAACTTAAAACAAACCACTGGTTTAAAAGGGAATAGTGTAAGAAGAAGGGGCAGAATTAGGAGAGGATATCAAAATATTGGGGAACACACAGCTGATAATTATAACTCTGAATGTGAATGGGATGAACTCACCCATAAAACAGAAGCAAGTAGCAGAATGGATTAGAAACCAAAATCCTATCATATGTTGTCCACAAGAAACACACATGAGGCAGGTGGACATATATAGGTTTAAAATCAAAGGTTAGAGCAAAATCTTTTGGGCATCAAATGAGAAAAAGAAGGCAGGAGTGGTGATCATGATATCTGACAAAGCCAAAGTAAAAATAAATCTGATTAAAGGAGATAGGGAAGGTAACTACATCCTGATAAAAGGCAGTACAGACAATGAGGAAACAACAATACTCAACATGTATGCAACAAATGGTATAGCATCCAGATTTCTAAAGAAGAAATTGGCAGAGCTAAGAAGGAAATAGACAGCAAAACAATTCTAGTGGGAGACTTGAACCCCCATTATCAGATCTAGATAAATCAAACCAAAAAATAAATAAGAGGTAAGAAAGGTAAATGAAATCCCAGAAAAATTAGAGTTAATAGATATGTGGAGAAAAATAAATAGGGAGAAAAAGGAATACACCTCCTTTTCAGCTGCACACAATACATTCACAAAATTGACCAGGTACTAGGGCATAGAAACATGGCAAACAAATGCAAAAGAGCAGAAATAATAAATGTATCCTTTTCAGATCATAATGCAATAAAAATAATAATTAGAAATATCACATGGACAGGCAAATCAAATTAAAAATGTGATTCTCCAAAATTAGTTAGTTAAAGAACAAATCATAGAAACAATAAATAATTTCATTGAATAGAATGAAAATGATGAGACATCATTCCAAAATCTGTGGAATGCAGCTAAAGCAGTACTCAGGGGCAAATTTATATTCTTGAATGCTTATATTAGCAAATTAGAGAGGGCAAAGATCAATGAACTTGGCATGCAAATCAAACAACTAGAAAGGGAACAAATTAAAAATCCCCAATTAAAAACCAAAAGATATTATAAAAAATTAAAGGAGAAATTAATAAAATTGAAAGTAAAAGAAATATTGAATGAATAAATAAGACTAGAATATGGCACTTTGAAAAAAACAAATAAAATTGACAAAGTACTGGTCAATATAATTTAAAAAAGGAAAGAACAAAACCAAATTATCAGTATCAATAATGAAAAGAGAGACCTCGCCTCGAATGAAGAGGAAATCAAGGTAATCATTAAAAACTATTTTGCCCAATTATATTGCAATAAATATAGCAATCTAAGTGATACGGAGGAATATTTACAAAAATATAAATTGCCTATATTAACAATAGAAGAAATAGAATACTTAAATAATCCTATATCAGAAAAAGAAATTGAACACGCCATCAAAGAACTCCCTAAGAAAAAATTTCCAGGACCATATGGATTCACAAGTGAATTCTATCAAACCTTCAAAGAACAACTAATCCCAATACTATATAAACTATTTGACACAATAAGCAAAGAAGGAGTTCTACCAAATTCCTTTTATGACACAAATATAGTACTGATCCCAAAGCCAGGTAGACCAAAAACAGAGAAAGAAAACTACAAACCAATCTTCTTAAAGAACATAGAGGCAAAAATCTTAAACAGAATACTAGCAAAAAAAAAAAAAAACTCCAGCAAGTAATCAGGAGGGTTATTCATTATGATCAGGTGGGATTTATACCAGAAATGCAAGGATGGTTCAATATTAGGAAAACCATTCACATAAGTCACCATATCAACAAGCAAACCAACAAAAATCACATGATAATCTCAATAGATGCTGGAAAAGCCTTTGACAAAATACAACACCTTTTCCTACTGAAAACACTAGAAAGTATAGGAATAGAAAGGCCTTTCATAAAAATAATAAATGATATACATATGTATGTATAAAACCATCAACAAACATCATTTGCAACAGGGATAAATTAAAATCATTCTCAATAAGATCAGGAGTGAAACAAGATGCCCATTGTCATCTCTATTATTTAATTTTGTACTAGAAACACTCGCACTAGCAATTAGAGAAGAAAAAGAAATTGAAGGTATTAAAATAGGCGGGAAGGAGACTAGCTATCACTTTTTGCAGATGATATGATGTTCTACTTAAAAAAATCCTAGAGAATCAACTAAAAAGTTAGTGGAAATAAACAGCAACTTTAGCTAAGTTGCAGGATACAAAATAAAAGCATACAAATCATCAGCATTTCTATATATTTCCAACACATTGCAGCAGGAACAGTTAGAAAGAGAAATTCCATTTAAAATCACCCTGTACAATATAAAATACTTAGGAATCTATCTGCCAAGACAAACACAGGAATTATATGAACACAACTAGGAAACCCTTTCCAGACAATTAAAACTAGATCTAAACAATTGAACATTGAGTGCTCATGGGTAGGACGAACTAATATAATAAAAAATGAACATCCTACCCAAACTAATTTACTTATTTAGTGCTATACCTATCAAACTATCAAAAAACTTTTTTACTGAATTAGAAAAAACTATAACAATGTTCTTTTGGAAGAAGGAAAGACCAAGAATATCAAGGGAAATAATGGAAAAAATATGAAGGAAACTGGCCTAGAAGTACCAGATCTTAAACTGTACTATAAAGCAGTAGGCATCAAAACAATATGGTACTGGCAAAGAGACAGAAGGGAGGATCAGTGGAATAGACTAGGGGTAAGCGACTTCAGCAAGACAGTCTATGAAAAACCAAAAGAACCCACTTTGGGGGACCAAAACCCTCTATTTGACAAAAATTGCTGGGAAAATTGGAAAACAATATGAGAGATTGGGTTTAGGTAAACATCTCACACAATATACCAAGATAAACTCAGAATGGTTGAATGATTTGAATATAAAGAAGGAAACTATAAGTAAATTAGGTGAGCACAGAATAGTCCGATCTCTGGGAAAGGAAAGATTTTAAAACAAGCAAGAGTTGGAAAAAATTAAAAAATGTAAAATAAATAATTTTGACTACATTAAATTAGGAAGTGTTTGTAGAGACAAAACCAATGCTACACTACGAAAATTAGAAGGGGAGCAACAAATTGGGAAGAAATCTTTATAACAAAAAACTCAGACAAAGGGCTAATTACTCATATATACAAGGAGCTAAATCAATTGTACTAAAAAACCAAGCCATTCCCCAGTTGATAAATGGGCAAGGGAAATGAATAGGCAATTTTCAGATAAAAAGATCAAAACTATCAATAAGCACATGAGAAAATGTTCTAAATCTCTAATAATTAGAGAAATGCAAATCAAAACAACTCTGAAGTATCACCTCACACCTAGTAGATTGGCTAAAATGACAGCAAGGGAGAGTAATGAATGTTGGAGGGGATGTAGCAAAATAGGAACATTAATGCATTGCTGATGGAGTTGTGAATTGATCCAAGCATTCTGCATGGCAATTTGGAACCATGCTCAAAGGGCTTTAAAAGACTATCTGCCTTTTTGATCCAGCCATACCACTGTTTGGTTTATACCCCAAAGAGATAATAAGGAAAAAGACTTATACAAATATTTATAGCCGCACTCTTTGTGGTGGCAAAAAATTGGAAAATGAGAGATGTCTTTTGATTGCGGAATGGCTGAAAAAATTTTGGTATCTGTTGGTCATGGAATCGTATTGTGCCCAAAAGAATAAAGAACTGGATGAATTCCATGTGAATTGGAATGACCTCCAGGAATTGATGCACAGTGAAAGTAGCAGATCCAGAACATTGTATACAGAGACTGATACACTGTGGTATACTCAAACATAATGGACTTCTCTACCAGCAGCAATGCAAAATCCAGAGCAAGGCTGAGGGTCTTATGAGCACACTCAGAGGAAGAACTGTGGGAGTAGAAACACAGAAAAAAAACAAATGCTTGAACACATGGACTGATGGGATATTATTGGGGATGTAGACACTAAACAATAACTCTAGTCCAACTATCAATAATATGGAATTAGGTCTTACTCAATGATACATGTAAAACCAGTGGAATTGTGCATCAACTAAGGGAATTTGGATGGTTTGGGGGAGAGGGAAAGAACATGAAACATGTAACTATGGGGAAATATTTAAAATTAAAATTAAAAAAAGAAAAACACCCAAAGAACCAAATTTTTAGAAGATGAACTCACTATTTGACAAAAACTTTTGGGAAAAGTAAAAAAAACAGTATCACAGAAACAAGGCTTAGACCAACACCTCATCAGTATACCAAGATAAAGTCAAAATAAATACATGATTTAGAAGTAAAGAGTGATACCATGAACAAATTAAGGAAACACAAAATAGTTTACCTGTCAGAATTGTGGATAAGAGAAGAATTTATGATCAAATGAGACATAGAGATAACTCTGACTACATTATGTTTAAACTAATTTTTGCACAAAGAAAACCAATACATCTAAGATTAGGAGAAAAACCAAAAACTTGGGGAAATTTTATAGCAAGTCTTTCTGATGAGGGCCTCCTTTCAGTTAAATTTATAAGAATACAAGTCATTCCCTAATTGATAAATTATCAAAAGATATGAAAAAGCAGATCCTATATCCTATATAGATAGGATAAGGCAGAAATGTATTTATTTTTATTAGATTTATTTTTAACATTTTCTCTTTATTTTATTTTAATAACAAATTTCTATATGTGTTCCAAAGTTATATGATTCTTGTCTCCTTTCCTTCTTCTTTATATATTTGAGAAATGAGACCACTGTCAAATAAATTTTTTATAACATTTTTCCCAATTCCCTTCTAATCGTGGTTACATTGGTTTTGTTTGCATAAAACCTTTTAACTTTATTATGATCAAAATTATTCATTTTAAAACTTTTAATGTTCTCTATCTCTTGTTTGGTCATAAATTCTTCCCTTATCCATATATCTGACAAGTAAACTATTCTACATTCTTCTAATTTACTTGCAATATCTCTCTTTATGTTGAAATCATATACCTATTTTGACCTTATTTTGGCATAGTGTGTGAGATATTGATTAAAACCTAATTTTTGCCATACTGTTTTCCAACTTTCCCAGCAAAAAGGCAGAAACTTAAACTAACTTTTGGTCACATGAAAAATGAACTAAGTCATTGAAATTAAAGAAATGGAAATTAAAACAATTCTGAAGTACCACTCTATTAGACTGCTAATATTACAAAAAGAAAAAAAAATGATCAATATTGGAGGCAATGTCAGAAAACTGGGAGATGAATACATTCTTGGTAGAAATGTGTACTCATAATACCATTGTGAAGAACCATTTGGAACCATGTTCAAAAGACAATAAAACTGTACGTACCCTTTATCCATACCACTACTAAATCTATACCTCAAAGAAATTAAAGATAGGAGAAAAGGACCTACATGTACAAAAATATTAAAACAGCTATTTTTGTGGTAACTAAGAATTGGAAACTGAAATGATGTCTATCAACTGAGGAATGGCTAATATTGTATCATGAGAAATGAAGAACAAGATGATTATGAAAAAATCTTGAGAGACTTATATGAAGGGATGTAAATAGAAGTTAATAGAATAATGAGAACATTATACAGGCTAACAATAATAAAATATAATGATTAATTGTAAATGACAACTATTATAGGCAATACAGTGATCCAAGTCAACTTCAAGGGACACATGATGAAAAAGGTTAACTACCAATAAAGAAGCAACTGATGGAGTCTGAATGCAGACTGAAGCAAACCTTTTTTCATTTTATTTCTTTCATGATTTTTTTTCTTAAATAAGTGTTTCATTCCTGGCTCTGTGGCTAACTTGATGTGTAAATTTGAAAAAGTAGCACAATTCTTTAGGATCTCAGTTACATTATTTGTAAAATAGTAATCATGTTATCTGCTATGATTGGCTTTCCAGATATTTTCTGAAGAGAAAATAGGTCACTGACATTTCACAGATAATCATAATGCCTCAAGTTGGGAAGGATTTAAAATCGGAGCTCCCCTCTTTAATTCCAGGTCTACTCCCATTGCATCAGATTGCTATTCTTTGAGAAAACAACAAAAATGATGTACTCTCCAAATTGGTGGTATTATTAGGAAGTAGAGGATAAGTCAATGCAAATTTAGTAATGAAAGGAGTATTCCATAGTCTTTATGATTTGGAACACTAGGAAAGAGTTGAAGAAATGCCCCTTGGCTCAGTGTACCCCATTAGGCATGACATTTTTAATATTTCAAATGAGCTTAAAGAGAAATGAAGTGCTAAATAACTCTATTATTTGCATTGTTTTTGATATAATAAGGAACTCTTATTGAACTCTTTAGAACAAATGCTGTGGTAGCAAAGAAAGTGGCAAATGGTAACCATTTATACAGCATATCTCTCTGTCAGTTCTCTTATAAAAATAGCAAATAGCTCAAGACTTATTGAACTCCACTACAACTTTTCATTTCTTCTCAAATTTCAGCCTCAATCATAATTCTCTGTGTAGTTTGTTCACACGCTTGAATTCATCTCCCAAATAAATTGCTTTAGATTTCTTGGAAATACAGATGTTAGCAGCAATTGAATATAATAAGTTAATCGCAAATGCTGTGATGATTTCTAAAGGCAAACTACCTTAGAAGGCTTACTTTTAAGGTTTAGAGATTCACTCTTTACTCACTTGTAGTTGGGAAATAGGATGAAATAGAAAAGAACAAGATTGCTCTCAGAGTCCTGCACTGAGAACCCAATGGATGCACAGATATTGTGCATAAATATGAGCACTTTCCTGTGTCTTTCCCTGTTTCTCTTTTCTTCCTATAGGAGACTCCAAGCAAAGCAGCACTTAAGTTTTTAAGTTTGCTTATAATTCCCAGAATTTTGGAAGTCCTAACTTGTTCATTTTGGAGGCCTTCCCTTCATATCTTTTTGTTCTTTCCCAATATGCCCCCCATCCTTCCTGACCAATCTTTCCTATTGAACTGCCACCACAACTACTTTGCCTTGGAAAGACCTGTATATAGAACTACCTTCACTTTTAAGAGTCCAGTTTTTGTAACTTTTCCTCTTTATCTCCTCTTACAATTAAGGCTACCAGTTCTTATCCCTTCAAGATTTTTCTAAGAGGCCTAAGGTCACCAACAAACTAATTAACTAATATGAGTAGAGGTGAAAAATAGTAAGGCCTTAATTGATGAGAAGAAGATAGCCCTTGGAGATGTTGGATTTGCAGTCATGAAAATCTGAGTACACTTTCTGCTTTTGATATTGATTATGAAACTGGGAGAAAGGCATCATATTTGAGCCTTATATATATGTACATAAACATATGTATAAATATATATATATGTGATATATATATATATACATACATATATATACTAGTAACTAAGTTTTCTCCCTTTTGTGAATCATTTTGAACCCGTTGTTCCTTTGTAATTACACTAGTAAAGGTGTTTAGAAAACCTGATAGAGCATTAAGATTAGAGAGGGGGTTGCATAAAGAACCCATATATACTTTTAGTCTCACCTCTCTCAAACCCACACTCTCAGCAATGTCTTACTCATTTGCTCTTCTGAAGGTAGTGCTCTTTTGGTGCATGAATACTTCTTGGATAAAGAGAGATACTAGTCTGGTTAAGTGAAGGGTTTTTTTTTGGCATCTTAAATTTGGGTTGATTTTAAGTTTAATGTTCATTTCATGCTGTGTTTCTGTAAGAGCAATTCAGATTCTGTATGTATGGTTTCAGTCAAATATCAGTAGTACAAATTAGCATCCACTTACACATGAATGAAAGAGGTTGACAAGGACTAAAGGAAGACAAGGACTAAAAGGACAGAGGGGGGAAAAGGGAAGGAGAAAACCAAAGAATTAAATATGTATTTAGGCTTTACAATACCACTTTCAATGCTGATCTGCTGTGAAAAGGCAAAGTTGGCAAGAATGAACAGCCAAGGATTGCTGGCTGTTACCAGCACCACCATTTCAAACTAGTTAGGAAATGCCCTTTACAGAAAAATCATTGCAATAAACATTCCAACATAATCTGTATCTTCAAGCTAAATGACCAATTAATTTTAAACATTTGGCATAATATTCAGTTTAAACAATTCTAAAAAGGAAAAATGCCACTACACGTGCCCAAAGTGCAATAAATCTCTCTCTTAGACTTTTGATTCACCTAGAATTTTAATGGCATTCCAATGCAATGTACATTTCTAATGGTTATCTTGCCACATCTGGTACAGAGACAATAGAGTGATGCTGAAAAAGTCTCTAAACTGTCCTGTTAGTGTCTTAAAGAACCTAAAAGCTGGGACCAGTAAATATGCAAAAATTTACTCTTGTCTTTAAGAACTTTGAAAACTGTTTTAAAAAAACAGGACAATGTAACAGGAGAAAATAATTATGGTTGGACTGAATATTTAATAGGGTGGTCATCAGGAAATTAATTAATTAATTCCAAATTATTTTTTAGCAATTTTATTTATAAAAAGAGGGAAAGTGAAAGTAAGAGAAATGAGAAGAGAGAGTAAGAGATACAGCTTAATGAGGTAGACTATGTCCTCAAGCCCTGGCTTACTCTGGCAGGGCTCCAATAGCCAGAGCCAGAGGGCCTAAGGGTCAATTAACAAGGATTTTAGCCACGAGGTCTCCTCCAGATGAGGGGCCCATCCAAAGGCTAGTACCTGCAGGAAAAGCCAAGGAAAGGAGTCAGTCTTTTTCACTCACCCATGTGGTAGTTCTAAGGGAAAGCAGTCCTCAATTCTCATCCAGAGCTCCTCCAGGGTCAGGTTTTCACAGGAAGCTCTTGCAATTTATAAAGACCATTCCTTTCATCACTTCCTGTGCCTTCCTCCCATTTTACGTGTACCAATTACAACTGAAGTTTTGCTTAGGACTCTCTAGGGGGGAGTCAGTTGATTCTGATTTGTCACCCACTATTGCACATGTGGGTCACAGACATCCCCCACTTGAGGATAAGTGGGATGCATACTCTTTTGGTGATTAAATCTAAAAAAATGGACAGAGTAGAGTTAATCTCATCTTCACAATAGGAATTTAATGTCTAAGACCAAATGTAAATGTCAGATTTGGTGGTTCTCAGCAACTGACAATGGAGATTTTTTTGGTGGGTAGGGCTGTGGAATAGTGGAATGATCAGAGATGTATTATTTTGTTCTCTCAAAGCTATTTGTCATCCCAAAGTGTTGTTATCATTCCTACAGTAAGCAGTGGTAGGTTCCAAGAGCAACCAACATCTGTCTCTTCTTTGTCCTGGAACACAATCCCCCAACTGCTCATACTTTGAGATATCTTCCCTCTCCTGTGATCACAGGATCACAGTTTGAAATAGGATCTCAGATAGCCTGGGGATTCATACTCCTTTAACATATAACCTATTTTACTTAGAGCAGATTAATATTTCTCTGCAGATTTAGCACTAGGATCTGTCTGGTGAATGGCTGCTTCAATTACAGTCTGTGTAAGATAGAAAGATCCAGGCTCAAAAAGCAAAATAACAATGAAAAAAAAACATATATGTATAGAATTTCATGGTTTCAAACACAACCGTCTTTTAATGCTTTTGGATATTTTAGCATTTTCTTTTTGTTGATAATTGCTCATTTTATGGTGGGGGAAGGAAGTTTAAAAGAAAATAAAACAAGAAGAAAGCAAAAAGTTGTTTATTCTCTCTGCAATAAAAAACTGGATGAGAGGGAACCCAGAAGAAGCCAAAGTGGTGGCAGAGATTAATGAAGATAGAATTATGATTTGGACTTGAAGATTTTACAGTCTGGTCCAGATCCAAATTTCTCAAATATCTAGAAAATTAACATCTTTAAGGAGACATGTATTTCCCTCAGGAATCTGGCAGTATTTCATCTCAATAGATCCAAGGAGAAACCCCTTCACACTTAGGATTAGGGCATGACCCTAAGGGGAAAGTAAATGGTCAGCTAATCAGAAGATGGGAAGATGGTTTCAAGTCTCAGAAACCAGATTGCTAAATTATCAGCATGAGTATTTTTACCTTAGAAACTATCAAAGCTATTGGGAAAACTGGAAAACTAGCAAAAAACAGGACTTGATTTGTCTTCTTTGTTGTAGACATAAAAAGGCAATGGAGAAAATGTTAATATAGATTAACCTTTATAGAGTGTTAAGTGAACAGTTTTCCCTGGAGAATTGGTTATTAAACATTTACCATGGGGGCAGCAAGGTGGCTCAGTGAATTGAGAGCCAGGCCTAGAGACAGGAGGTCTTAGGTTCAAATCTGGCCTCAAATACTTCCTAGCTACATGACCCTGGGCAAGTCACTTAACCCCCATTGCCTAGCCCTTACCACTCTTCTGTCTTAGAACCAATACACAATATTGATTCTAAGGAGGAAGGTAAGGGTTAAAAATTTACCAGTACATATCTGGTTGCATTCTACATGGGAGCCAACTCTGGACCTTTTCTCCAAAATAGCTCTATCTCTCCTATCACTTCTTATTGCCCAATGTTCCCCTCTCTTCTATGGCTGTATAAGCTCCCAGCTTGTCCTCTTCTGCTCTGGGAAGTCTCCTCCTCCTCATAGCCATACCTGAAAAACATATTATCTTTTGCTGCATATTCCAATGGCTAGTTCCATACTCCAGGGCTGTAGCAAGTAACAACCTAATTCCAATCCCTTTTCCATTTTTGTCAGCCCAGGGAGTTGCACAAGAGGAGCAGGCATTTTTTTAAATCTGCATCACAAATATTGTTCCATCATCTCTATTCTACAATCTACCCTTGTGGGCATTTCTTTTGCTGTTGAGGGAACCATCACCCCTCCACTCAAACCCTTTCAAAACCTTAGTGTTTTCCTTGGCCCTGTACTCCTCCCTCTTGGCAAACATACATATTCAGTCAGTTGCTAAATCTCATTATTTCTATCACTTTACCATTTTAGATATCCTTCCATTTCTCTTTATTCACATAGGTATTATCTTAATTCTGGTGTCCCTTTTCACTCCATGCATAGACTTTAGCAATAGACTTCTAATATATCTATCTCCCTTAGGTATCTCTCCTCTTCAGTCGGTCCTATACATAAGGGCCAGTGAATTTCTGAAAGTGAAATTTGACAATGCCTCTGTTTTATTCAATAAACTCCAATGGCTCATTAGGATCAAATATTACTTCTTTTTTCATCCTTTAACATTTTTTATTTTTGTATTATAATGTACATAAGTTATCAGTGCCAAAATAATATGGATAAATTATAAATAAGTAAATATATGGTATATGTATTCCTTTTTAACTAAAAATTGTGTGAGATCAAAAAAGGTTTTCAGATTATTGCCTTAACCAATGGGAGTCACCCTAATAGTAGTGTATTTCAAGATATGAAGCCAAGTGTTTCTCAGATTAAACTGCCTATACAAATGACTGGCCCTGATTCCAGGTTACTGAGCCACATTTTCTCTATCAATAAAAGGTTGCCTTATCATGGTTTTTTGGGAAAAGTGTTGTAGTTGAACTTGATTGTTAATTTTAATTCTGCTACTATTTATGTTACTTTGGCCAAGATATTTAATTTCTCTAGATCTTCTGTAGTTTCATTGTTTGTAAAATGAGGAACTAGAATGAAGGTTTTTACTAACTCTCATTCTATGATCCTTTTTTTTGTCCCTGATGTCATGTAGATAATTCCATTCATTTCATATATGTCTCACTTCCCCAAGTGGTTTGCTTTAGCAAGACAGAGTTCCCATGGACCATTGTTCCCATTATCCTTTGAGATGTAGCCATGGATAAATATTGACACACTGACTAGAGAGTTGGCAGTTTTCAAATGAAAATATAGTTTTGCCCTTTGCAGTTGAAGAGTATTAGCTGCATAGCCCAGAATATCATGTCAGGTTATGGTAGGGTCCTTAAGGACCTGTTTTACTTCTCCTAATGTGAAGAGAAGCCTGTCCTAGGACACTCAGGAACCCTCTTTAAGATGTTCCTTTTGACGTAGGGCCTCTGTCCTTATTAAAGCTTTAGTTGCTCCACACCTGCAACTATGAGAAGAAATTATGGTTAAATTATAGAACATCCAAATTCTGAATCTTTGCCAAAGTAGGAGCTTCCCCTAAGTAGAAATGAAATAGCATTCTTTTTATATTTTTCCAAAAGAACAAAATTCCTTTTCCCACTTATTTTGCTTCACAGAGCTGAGGGCAAACTGAACTCCAGCAACATGCCTGGAGGAACACACTGTCCTGAGCATATTTATCTTGATGCTTCCTTTTACAGACACTGTACTCATTGAACAGACATCTTGCTCGCACATTTACAAGGGGATCGAATTGAACACACAAAAGCCTTCCAAAAGGCTTTTTGAACAAAGAAATAGCACAGTGCATCACTTTGAATCTCAGAGTTCAGTCCTTCCTCTATTTGCTCCTTTGACCTCTGTAACTGGACTTCTTGAAACCCAAATGATTTATACATACTGGAGGTGAGAGCTCAGCATCTCTCAGTAGTACACTCTGCAGGGCTGGACTGAGGACTAGGAGGAAGACAGAGAGGGGATTTATTAAGTGGAAATAAATATTTAGACTTGCAGACAAAAGGTGAAATTAGATATGATAATGATGGGAGGAATATAAGTGAAGCCACTTGAAAACTTAAGTTTTCCTAAGAAAAGCATCTACCAATTGCTGGCTTATTTGATGTAGCTGAAGTAAATTGAACTTTTCAGGAATGACACATTATTCTAAGTATTTTCAATTTTAGGATCAAAGATTTAGAACTGTGTCATCAGATCCAATCATTTTGAATTTTTTTCAATTGACAGAAATATATTTTTTTCTCCTTCCTACTTCCCTTATGAAAAAAATAAGAAAAAATCCTGAATTGGACATGTCCAATAAATATGTCTCATTCTATTCCCTGAGTCTGTTTCTTCTCTGTCAGGGCACACAGTGGTTCATGTACTCCTTACTCCTCTCAAATCATCTCACTGATGATATTTTTTAAATTTTTTAAGTCATTTGCCTTTACTGCCCATCTTTTTCATTTTGCTGTTGAGGAAACAGAAAACCAACCAAATAGATTAAGCAACTTGTCCAGGTTCACAAAGTCTGTAAATATTTGATGTAGGATTCATACCCAACTCCTCCAAGCTCTCAGTTGAGAGCTTTATACACTAGATTTTGATTCCTTTCTAATGCATATGTGCTTTTAAAGTTATATATTTGTCATATTACAAAAAGGGAACATGACACAGTTGAGAGAAAGCAGTGTCAGCAATACCTGAGTTCTTTTTGTCATTGTTTCACTTATTATTTATTTTTTTAATTTTTTTTAAACCCTAATATCTTTTTTTTATATATATCCTTCTGTATTAATTTTTTTATTTGTTATAGGGCTAGGCAATGGGGGTTAAGTGACTTGCCCAGGGTCACACAGCTGGGAAGTGTCTGAGGTTGGATTTGAACCTAGGACCTCCTGTCTCTAGGCCTGGCTCTCAATCCACTGAGCCATCCAGCTGCCCCCTTATTATTTATTTTTAAGGTTCTTTTTTAAATTTTGAGTTCCAGTTTCTCTCCCTCCTCCCAGTCCCTCTCCTACTCATTGAGTAGGAAAGTAATATGATATCAATTATGCATGTAAAATCATGGAAAACATATAGATTTAATTTAAAGTTATTTTTAAGGAAGAAAAATAAAGTTTAAAAATATTCTTCAACTTGAATATAGTCCATCAGTTCTCTCTCTAAAAACAGATATTTTTCATCATTTCTTTTGAAATTATCTTGGATCATGTTATTAAACAGAATATCTAAATTTTTCACAGTTGATCATCTTTAAAATATTGCTATTATTGTCTATAATGTTCTTTTGATTCTGCTCACTTCATTTTGTATGAGTTCATATAAGTTTTCTCGGGGTTTTCTGAAACGATTCATTTTGGCAGTTCTTATACCAAAATATCTTTCCATCATAATCATTTACCACTTTTCCAGCCATTTCTCAATAGGAATTGCCCCTGATTTCCAATTTTGCCCCCACCCCAATAAAGAGCTGCTATAAATATCTTTCATACAAATAGGTCCTTTTCTTCTTTCATTTCTATCTTTCAGTTGCAAATATAATAGTGGTATTGCTGGGTCAAAGGGAATGCCTATTTTTATATTACTTTGGTTATAATTCCAAATTGTCCTCCAGAATGGTTAGACAAGTTCACACCTCCACCAACAGTGTATTAGTGTCCTAATTTTTCCCCCATATCCCTCCTAGTACTTGTCATTTTCCTTTTCTGTCATGTAATCAATCCTCTTTCTCACTTATTCATTTTTTACATCATCCCAAGATAATTGACTCACTTTCATACCCTCTTTCTAATTAGAATCTTTTTTACTTCCCTAAGAATAATAAAGTCCTTAGAAGTTTTATGTATCATATCTTCATATAGAAAGGTATATCTAATTTAACTTTATTGAGTCCCTTTTGGTTTCTCTTTCATATTTACCTTATTATGTTTCTTTTGCATCTTTTATTTAAAAGTAAAATTAGCAGTAATAGCAATATTAATAATTTTAGATTGACAATTTCCCAATAGATAGTGAAAGATAGGACCATTCAGGAGGAGAATTGAAGTACCAATCTCTCCTAAATGAAGAGTATAGAGAAACCTCCTTCTTCCATGCACCTTTTTACATAAATCTTTAATTGCCATAATTAACACTCTTTTAAAATGTGGCTAAACAAAAACATTTTCCCTTTTCCCCTTTTTCTTTTTATTGATTCTTAATAGCTGTGACAGAATGTTCAATCAGCATTTTGAAAGTTAAAAAAGGCTAGAAGCTAAGTTGATTTGGAAATTTACAGCTCACGAGATTCCCTTGAGAACTTAAGCTCTTATCTAAAATATTGTAAAAAAAATGTTTCTGCCTAAAAGACCTTGACCATGTCTAAACTCTGACTCAACTTAGAAACTGCAAACTTGAGAAATACTCCCTTGGTTCAAGGAACTGATATAGAATTATGAGAGCAGAATCAAGAGTACAATTTGTAAAATAACAACATTGTAAAGAAAAAATAGTTAATCAAATATGGCCTCAGAGAATTACTGGCTGTGATGTCATTTAACCCTCTTTGCCTCAGTTCCTCATCTGTAAAATGAATCAAAGAGAAAAATGACAGTAAACCACTTTAAAATCTTTGCAAAAATAAATGGGGGTCACAGATAATTTATATGACTGAAACAGCTGAATAACAACCACCTTTCTATTCTCTTACATCTTCATTAGTTTTGTGCATTACTCAGAGTATAACTTCCTTTTAGTAATTTATTGACTTACATTATTTGCTTATTTTTGCTCATTTTGTCTTGCATTAGTTCTTCCCATGGTTCTCTGAATTCCTCATTTTTTAAAATTTCTTACTACATAATAGCACACAACTCTATTCATATGCCATTGATCTTTAGTGATTATACAAAGGACATTTTGCTTCTAGTTCTTTACTGCCACAAAGTGCTATTATGACTATCATGATATTTACATATATAACTTTTTTTGCATACTTTCAAACTGAAATCAAAAACAAATTTCTCACTGCCTATATCCACCAACAGTATCTTTTTTTTAAACCCTTAACTTACGTTTTGGAATCAATACTACCCAGTTGCCCTGCCCCACACACCAGTAGTATCTTTGATTCCACAGTCTACCAAACACTAATCATTCCCATCTTTTGTCATCTTTGACAATTTTCATGGGCAAGGTAAAAGTTAAATTGTACCAGTTTTTACTGCTAATTATTCAGAGAATATTTTTATATAGCCACTGATATTCGGAAATCCTTCATTCATACCTTTTTCATCTTCTTAGACCACATCCTTTATGGACTTGCTCTTGGTGTATGCACATGAGGAGTATTCACTATTTAATAAATCACTATGCATTATCCATGTGGATTATGTATATCCTCCTGAGTCAGTCTATAGGTGGCTCATAGAGAAATATGAATGCATATCCTTCAAGTTTCCACCACTTACCCTTCTCCAAGGGGGGTATTTTGATTTCTGTGAGGAAGGGAAGAGGAAGTTGGAGTCAACTGCTGGTCATTCTATTCTCCTTAGAAAAAGGATTCTGGGCTAGAATTATAATTGTTAATTTTCCTAAATGTTGTTGTAATAGAGGAAACCATTTTTTAGGCTCAAACAACTCTACCATTTAATGTGAAAGGCATGCTGCAAAGATATATAGCCAAGGCTTGACTCCCTTTCCACCAAATTTCAATTGCACAATGAATACACATACAGCAAGTGGCAGATGAACCCATTTATCCTAGCTGAGAGCAAATAGAAATCAGAGAAAGTATACAAATGAGAATACCATATAGATGAAGCAAATGAGCTCTACCATTGAAGGAGAAATATCTTGGTTTAAACAAGAATGAGTCCTCCATGTTACTCAATTGTCAAATCCCTGATGTCTAGGGTAATAAGCTGAGGATATGGATATGGTTGAGGTCTGACTCTTCTACATGTCTGCTTCTTCCAAGTTGTTCTCTCCCTTCTGGGATCTGAAGAGAGTCTGGAACCATGTGTTTTCTCTCTTGAATCTGGAAACCAGAAGCCCAGGATCCTTTTCTGAAGGTCTCAAGAAAGGAACCGCTCAGTCTGGTAAGAAGCATTGAATAAACTATCTCTACCAATGAGGATAGCTCCATGTTAATTGTTTTTGAAGCATAGGTCATATTTATTTGTATCAAATTCTTTATGTTTTGGACCTTGAGGCAATGATATATTACTTTTATCAATTATATTTGATGTAAACATCCTTCTTGTTCTACTCTTGCAAAAACACTTTAATGAATGTCAAAATTGTCTATTTTATTTTAAGACCTCTTCTTTCCTCACTTTGGTTAAAAATTCTCCTCCTATATATAGATGTGAAAGGTACCTGAACTTGTTCCCTTGTAACATTGACGTTACCTTTTATATTCAGGTTTTATATTCATGTATGCATTCCAAGCTCATTGTGGCATATGGTATAAGATATTTGTCTAAATATAATTTCTTCCAAATTGTTTTCTAGTTTTTCCAATAATTCTTAAAAAGGGAGTCCTTCAGTGAGTAATTTATATCTTTGGATTTAGCAAATGTTAAATTACTTTTAAATGTTTTCAGTTACTTGTTTATCTAGTTTCTTCTACTAATCTATTTCACTCCCCCAATAATAACAAATTATAAGAGCTAACATTTACATAAAACTATGTACCAGTCATCATGTTAAGCACTTTATAATTATTTATAATTATCCTCACTTCGATTGTGGAAAGTATTGTTAACCCTACTTTACAGATGAAGAAACTGAAGGAAACAGATCAAGTGAGTTGCCCACGGTCATACAGCTAGTAAGTAGCTGAGATCCTTTTTTTAACCAGTCTTCCTGAGTCCAGGCCTCATACTCTATTCATTGCTCCATCTAATTGCCTTTATCAAGTTACCAAATAGTTTTGGTGGTTACTACTTGTAATATGATTTGTAATTTGATAAAGTCTTCCTATAATTTTTACCACCTCATCCTAGTATACAATATTCATCATGGTTGTCTCTTTGCAAATGTTACTTATATCACTGAAATACAAGATGATGACATTTGTCAAGAAATGATACTCCTTATTGCCTAGGAATATATGATTTAAAAAACCCTCCTTTTTTTGACCTTGCAAGTAAAATATGGGAACCATTCCATTTATCTGCAAATTACTTTTTCTCTGATTTTTAATATAGAAGGTTGATAGATTTGATTGATAGAAATTAAATACATTGAGAGAAAAGGGAAGTTCACCATAGGATGAAGTAACTTTTTTAGTAGAGATTTAATTTAGGGAATAAATACTGTGAATTCTATGTAAGACATATTCTAGGCCTGGTTAGAAAAACAATTTCTTTGGTGTATGAGTTTAGGTTGGTGTATGGTAGGAAACACATCTGGGTTGATAGGTATGGCCAGATTTTGGAAAGTGTGGAATATTAAGCTAATAGTTTAAAATGTACCTCACAGACAAATGGAGAACACAAAGCTTTTTACAGCAAGAGGATAATGAAGTGCAAATAGTGTTTAAGGAAAGTTAGTGAAAAAATGATAGAGATGAGAAAGTCACTGAGCTCAGCTGAAAGTCATTTGTAGGAATACAAGCATGAGGTGACCAGGGCGTAATTAAGGCCAGAACTTGGTTGATAATGGGAATTGAGAGGAAGGGGAAAAAATCTAAAATACATT
This sequence comes from Gracilinanus agilis, assembly GCF_016433145.1. Taxonomy (NCBI): domain Eukaryota; kingdom Metazoa; phylum Chordata; class Mammalia; order Didelphimorphia; family Didelphidae; genus Gracilinanus; species Gracilinanus agilis. Next base: position 259,879,561 of record NC_058131.1, read on the forward strand.
TCAAAAAAATATGCAGAGGAATTAAGTAAAGGGAAGATTCCAAGGTGACTCAATTATTCTGCAAGTCTTTACATATGCAGTACTCAGTTGAGCTATGATTATACTAACAAATGGAAATTTGTTTGCAGATATTTTAGATAATATAACAGACCATGGGGTTTCTATAAACAAACCTCTATATGCTTTACTCTGTCAGTGAACACAGTAATTTCAGTGGGGTTCTGGGTAACAGATCCTATGCCTTCAAGAAAATGTATATAACGTTTGAAACTTCCATCTGTCATTAAAAAAAATTATCTACAGATTCCTAACATCCTTTGAGAATAAACTGTTAAATCCTACATTTCAGAACATAACTTGGGAAACATAGTACCAATCAACAATATGAAGACATTTGTATTTTAAAAAATGTGTAATTTTAAATGTACCTAAACAGGTTTATTATTACCTGATTGATGAAAGAGTATTTCTCCTGCCTAAGCAGTGGAGTCTGCCTAGTTTTAATGTTATGTCCTCTCTTATTTCATTACAGAGACATACGTTGTGGATAATTGAAATAATAACTTCAGTATCTCCAGCAGTTAATGTTATTAAAGTTTATTATTATAATATTAAGTAATAAAGTTAAAAATTTTCTTATGTATAGTAGTTATGTTCAACTGCACTTAAAATAGTTTTTAGGCATAATTTGTATTGGAAGACATTTCAGCAATGTAGCCAAAATATGACTCAAAATATTCTGTGTAAGCCTTCTATTTTTGAACAGTGGCTTTTAAATTGCTTTTCCCCCATTTAACTTAAATAATGAATGTGAATTATAAACAGATCATATACCAAACCCTAAATTAATAATAATATTGCATAATTTCTTACAAACAATGCTTCCTCAATACTTCAAAATATTTTAAGGGCTGTACGCACTCCTAAGTAGATGTTTTTTGGAACTGCTGTGGCCAAAAATGAGCATCGCACTTGAACCAACAGCCCTGGTTTTGGATACTGACTAAATTGCATACAAGCAGCGTGATCTCAGCCAGTTCACTGCTCCTTCCTAGTCCCAATTCTTCAGCTGATGGCCAATCACCTATTCATGTGCATCTCTCAATATGACCAGCTTTGTCCCTGTTAAATAAAAATATGATGATAGCAATAATATACTCTTATAAGTTACATACAGTTTACAAAATACTTTCCATTCAACTAATCTGTGAGGTAGTCAGGATAAGTACCTTTATCCCCATTTCCCAGATGATGAGGGATAAAGTCTGAATGACTTACCTGTTAGAGCCAGTACTTGGGCCAAGCATTCCTCCGAAGAGCAGGATCAGGTGGCACAGAGGGCATAGAATGTTAGAACTGGAAATGATGAAGAACTGAGTTCAACAACTACTTCAGACCCTTACTAACTCTGTGACTCTCTGCAAGTTATGTAGCCTCTTTCTGTTTCAGGTTCCTCCTATGACAAGGAGGATAATGAAAGCTCGTACCTCCCAGGGTCATTGTGCAGATAAAATATGATCATGTTTGCAAAATGCTTCATAAACCTTAATGAACAATTTGAATGATATTTATTATTATTATCATTGACTGACTGTAGCAACAACATGTAGACAACTATAAATCAGTGACTCTATAAGCAACTGGTTTAAATTTCCAGAAACTCCTGTGGTTGAATCCATTCTTGTGTAGTATTTGAACCCCTACACACTCGAGCTCTTTAGTTAACAAAGGAAAGAGACATATTTGCAGAATTCAAAGGTATTTCAAAAAGGGGAGGTTCCATAATCAATTTTAAATCTCGACCTAAATTATTATTAGATTTTTTTTCCTTATGTTTAATTAAGTCTAATTAAACAATGCAGACATCTTCCTGTCACCTGTGGTGTGATTATGTTAAATATTTAATGCTTGTGAAAGATTAGGCTCCGCATCTAATCTATATCGAACAATCTGTTCCCTCTCTAGAGTATTTTTTATTTAGTTTTGCTTTTGTAAAATGAGTTATATTTCAAAGAAATTGTTAAATACTTCAGTGGGCAGGGGCCCCCTCTGCTGCACTGTTTGGGGAGGAGGCAGACATGCTAACGAGATATTCTGGTTGAGATGGGACCCCAGAACCCTGCTCACTCACTGCTGCCATTGCCACTGTTTGCAATCCATTCATCTGACACATGGTAAAAGCTTAATAAATGCTTGTTGACTGACTGACTGACTGATATTCCAAACCCCAGATGTTGCTTCCTAGAAAAAAAAAATTTAAAGAAAAAGGGAAAGAGAAAAGATACCAATGGGTATTTCACAGGCTTTGCCAGGTTCAGCAAAGACAGATGATTAAGGACTTTGAGCATTAGGACACCAAGTTCACATTGGAAATAGCCCTTGAAGCCATGCACATATGTCAAGGCTACACATTCTTTTGGCTTTGTGTCTCAAGGGTCTGTCAACTGTATAATAGAAAAATGCATTTGTTTGTCATTGCCCCCACTCTATCCCCTTCCACTGAAACAATGCAATTCTCCACATCCAAGCAGCTCTTAGAGAGTACTCATTCCCAAGGAAAAAAAAAAGCCAGGCTGCATCCAGAAGCTAAGCCAGAAATGCTGAGCCAAGGTGTTTGTAGAATGCCATGCTTCAGCTAGAAAAGAAAATCATTCTTTAGTCATCTCAACCTGAAAAAGTTATTATGAAAGGAACTAAAATTGGTCTTTGTCAGTATAAGGAAACACTTTAGCAAGATTCTCAAAAACTGAAGCTCTGTTTAATTTTCAAAATATCTGCTGATATTTTGAACATATCTGGGAACAGAGAAAAACTTTGTGTAATTATTTTTCAATTGGTTGGGTCTGCGAAATCAATTTCTCAGCATTTATAAAACTCTTCTCAACAGACCAAAACAAGCATCACTTTTCCTTTACAAGCCAAAAAGATGATCCTGCAGCTTATTTTTGTTATGTCAAGTGAACTTTTAAAAATTCCATTAGTGAAGTCAATATAAGCTCTAGTAGTAAACTAATTAGCTTCAAACATTCTTGGCAAAGATAAGATCAACTCATTTTTGGATTTCCCAATAAGTATCCCAGACTGCCAAGGAAGGATTCCAGTAGTCTTGCTAAGAGCACACCTGCTTTCTAAAAATCTGCATCGTTCAGAAGCAGAAATGAGAAGGTAAGACCATAAGAGGAATCTAAAAAAATCATATGATCAAAAAGAAAGCCCAGTCAAGAGAATGGGAGATTTTCTTTCTGAACAACAGAAGTCCTTAGAACCGTGCTAGCTTTGTGATCTCTGGATAAATCCGCATGTTTTGATCTGCAAAGGTGGTATTCCATTCCAAGGGGGCTTTGTGAAATGCAACTCAGTAGGATAACTTCACTCAAATAATAATGCACACACAAATGAACACACCTACTGACAGGGCCGCCTAAGTGGCGGCAATGACTAGAATAAGTCTCCCTGGCACCTGTTGCGAAGGCCAGATCATGTATATTCAAAAGCCTAACTGGCTTTTCAGAAGTAACTTTGCACTTATGTAAAATTAATAGGGTATTCATTATAAAATCCATGCAGCATCTTATTAAATGTTGCCTGTCATTGAAAGCAGAAGGTGGAGGCTCCTTAAGCTGAGGTTTTGTTGCCCTCTAGTGAATGAGGTCAGCATTATGCATGGGAAATTATTTTGATCACTGCATAATTAATGTTTACCGAACTAGGAAAAATGGAGCCAATCTGTACCCTTTTCTCGAATGCTAAGTGTACGTATGGTCATGAGTTTATACGCGTACATATATTTGTGTGTATATTTGTGACACACATACATCAACATGTGGAAGCCACTCTTTCCTGCCTTTTTTAAAATATAGAAGTGTTCTTATATGGCTATCAGCAGGCAAAGATCCAAGGATAAAGAATAAATCAACAAAACTGATCCACATTGCAGGAGCTCTAATGCATAAGTATATATTTAATGTGTCTGCTGAAAAGAATGTCTAATTATACTGTCATTGAACAAAATGCATTTTCAACTGTGATAAATTATGCCATCCTTTACTTCTGCAAAGCATATTAAGATTTATAAAAACTACAACAACATCCTCAAGCTGTCTAGCAAACAGAAAAGCTGTGCACCATGACCACCATAGGGCCATAGAAGAAAGAAAGGAAGGAGAAATGAAAAACGTGAATAAAATACCTTATGAAAGGGATCCATACATCTCCATTTCTTTGCGTACCATTTTCAGTCCTGACGACTAATCCTGGCAAGTAACAGGCAGACTTCTGAAATACCTGGCACAATGACCACAAACACTTTTATTGTTGCTTATTACCATGGGAGTTCTAGATTCTAAAATTTCCTCTTCAATATTTGAATTTGGAGAAAAACCCATGCTTAAAGTAAAAAAAAGATGAGCTTTCAGTGAATGAAGAAAAGGACTATAACCTCCTTGAAGCAGGCAAAGCATATAATGCAAACTGCCTATGTCTCTCAAAATTGAACGCTTTACTCTGTACACAACAGTTGCTTAATAAATGTTGAATTAGATGGAATTAAAAAACAAGTCCCTAGATCCTTTGACTGTAATATTTTGACAGTCTTTTCACATATTAGCATTTAAAAAGCTCTCTTTATATGATGTTAAATAAGACTCCTGTCCTCTAAGAACCTAAAACTTCATAGGGAATAAGGAAATGAGAGAAGTGGGATGCCCTAGAAGGTGAAGCATGCTTTCAAAATGTGCCAAGGTAATAAACCAAATGAAATTAAATTAGAGGTGTACAGTGACTCAGGACAAATCTATCAAAGATCAACCCTGTGATTTACTTAGGCCCAGGGGGAAAATAACACCAATCATGAACTCAAGATTTCACAGGGGTTCCAGAAACAAAAGATCTCAAAAAAAAAAAAAGAAACAACAAGACCAAAAAACAAAACAAAAAAAAAAAAAACACCGTTGACACACAAGAAGTGGTTGACAAATGAAACAGGAACTTTTCACTTATTTGTGCATTTTCCCAATGGTAGAATGGGCTTGGTTCCATTTTCAATAGTAGGTATATCAAAAGCAATGGGTAAAGAGTATAGGTAAATTAACCAAGAATTTCATGTTTGCAGGGAAACAATTTTAAGGATGCTTAAGGAGGGCTTGATGTATATCATATTGATAAGTAGTAAAAGTAGCATGTATCCTTAGGGTTGTTATGAGGATTAAAATGAAATAATTATTATAAAGCACCAAGCATATTGCATAGCACACAGTATATACTATATAAATGTTACTTATTATTATAATTAATTATTAGTTTAACCAATTAGATAGGAAATCTTTTCATAGTAATTATAGATTTTTCAGTTGAAAGGGACTGTAGTGGACATATTCACTAGGTTTGTCATTTCAAGGATGAAACATCTAAGACCCAGAAAGATTAAATGATGACTTGAAGCAGTAACAAAGCTGTTATTTGAATGAACATATCCCCTTCTCCAAATGCAGTTCTCTGTCCACTGTGACATTTTTATCACAAAATCAAAGAGATTAAGATTCCCATTTAATATACCAAGTATATACCTTTTCTCATGGGTGTGCTCTTTAGAAGAATTAACTCCTCCATCACCACCAATTTGGGTTGAGACCCTCTTTTTCATACCCCTAGTTTCAATCCTTTCATTCTGACATATATCCTATTCTGCATTTCTAATTCATATTATAAGACAATGAGAGCTAGCTCTTTTTCCTTGATTCAACCTGTTCTTTGACCTCACCTTGACTTCGAATATTTTAAAATATTTTACTTATTTCAATAAAAATTCTCAATTAAATTTAAAAGAATATCTATCTAGACTTTTTTTTTTTAATTTTGAGTTCCAAATTCTCTCCCAGCTTTCTGGTCTCCCCTCCTCCTTGAGAAAACAAACTTTTTAAATATTGATTGTAAATGAGAAGCTATGGAAAACATTTCCATAGTAGGTATGTATAAACAAAAACATAAGAAAATAAAACAATAAAAATAAAGTTTTGGAAAGTATGTTTCCCCTACATTCAGAGCATCAGTTCTATTTCTTGTGGGAGATAGAATTTTCAGCATGTTTTCTTTGTAAATGTCTTGTATAATTTTCTTGAACAGAGTAGCTGCCTTTCACATTTTATCATCTTTACAATATTGCTGTTACTATGTACAATATTCTCCTGATTCTGCCGAGTTCATTTTTCATCAGTTCATATAGATTCAGCTATTCCTTGATTGATGGGTATTCTCTCAATTTCTAATTCTTTGCATCAAAAAGAGCTGCTGTAAATATTTTTGTACAAATAAGTCATTTCCCCTTTTCTTTGCTCTCTTTTGGATACAGACCTGGTAGCGGTATTGCTGAGTAAAAAGTTATGCACTTTGACCATAGGTCCAAATTGCTTTTCAGAATGGTTGGACTACTTCACACCACCACCAACAAAGCATTATTAGTATCCCAGTTTTTGGATAGCTCCTCTATCATGTTGGACTGTCTGGTACATATGAAGTGTTATCTTAGTGAACAATTTTAATTAATTAAGTTGCATTTCTCTAAACAATAGTAATTTGGAACATTTTTCTGTGACTACTCATAGCTTTGATTTCTACTGAAAACCACTTATTTATATTTTTGATCATTTATTAAAAAAGATTTATATTTTTCCTTATTATTTCTCTGAGGTACAAACCCAGCAGTGGTATAGCTGGATCAAAAGACATGCATTCTTTTAAAGTCCTTTGATCATAGTTCCAAACTGCCCTCCAAAATGGTTGAATTAATTCATAACTTCACCAGTAGTGTATTAGTGTCCCAATTTTGCCATATCCCTTTCAACATTTATCCCTTTCCTTTGCTGCCATCTTGGTCAATCTGCTAGGTGTGAGGTGGCAATTCAGAGTTGTTTTGATTTGTGTTTCTCTAATCAGGAGGGATTTAAAACACTTTTTCACATGATTACTGATAGTTTATCTGAAAACTGTCTATTCACATCCTTTGACAGTTTGTCCACTGGGGAATGGCTTGATTTTTAGTAAATTTGTCTTATTTCCTTATATATTTGGGAATTAAACCTTTGTCAGAGAGTTTTATGATAAAAAATTTTTCCTCTATTTCAGGTTATTTTAAATGGAATTTCCTTTCTTTATTTTCATGGTGGGTTATAATGGTAGTATATAGAAATGTTGGTGATGTATGTGGGTTTAGATTATATCCTGCAACTTTGCTGAAGTTATTAATTATTTCAACTAGGTTTTTAGTCAGTTCTTTAGTTTTCTAAGAATACTATCATATCATATTCAAAAAATAATAGATTTTTCTCCTGGGTTGCCTGTTTCTAATACATCAATTTCTTTTTCTTTTTTATTGTTTGTCTATACCTAGCATTTTTAGAACAATATTGAATTATAGTGACTATAGAGTTCACTCCTGCTCTTAATGAGAAGGCTTTGAGCTTATCTTTATTACTGATAATGCTTGTTCTTGGTTTTAGATAGATGTTGTTTATCAATTTTAAGAATTGCTTTCTATTGCTTTTAATAGGAATATGTATTTTATTTTGTGAAAGGCTTTTTTGTATCTTTTGATATAATCATATTTTTGTTGTTGTTGATGTTGTCAATTATGCCAATAGTTGTCTTAAATTGAACTAGCCCTACCTTCTTGGTATTAATCTTACCTGGAAATAGTGTATGATCTTAGTTACATATTACTGTAATCTTCATGATAGTATTTTAATTAGAATTTTTGCATTGATATTCATTAAGAAAATTGGTCTATGGTTTTTTCTTTGATTTTGATGTCTCTACTATAGTTATACAAGCCATATTTATGTAAGAAAAGGAATTTGGTAGAATTTTTATTCAACTGTTTTTTTTTTGAGAGAGTTTATCTGGTATTGGGCTTGTACCTTAAATATTTAATTCCCTTCTGAATCTACTTGGTCCTAGGGATTTTTTCTAGAGGAACTCAGTTATGGCTTGTTCAATTCCTTATTCTGAGATCAGGTTATTTAAATATGTCTCTTCATCTTATCTTAATCTGGACAATGTATATTTTTGTAAAGATTAATCAATTTCACTGAGATTTACCATTCTCATGAATTGTAAGATATCATCTAATAGTTGTTTAATTTCATCTTCATTAGTGACACATTCAGCTTTTTCATTTTTGATATTAGCAATTTGGCCTTCATTTTTAAGATAAAATTATCTAGTACGATATCTGTTTTATTGTGTATGTTTTTTTTAATAAAACCAATTACTTGTTTGTTTTTTAGTTCAATTTTCTATTTACTTTCAATTTTATTCTTCTCTCCTTTGATTTTTCAAGAATTCCAATTAGCAGTTTACATGGGGATTTTTAATTTGTTCTTATTCTAGTTTTTTAGTTGCATGCCCAATTCACTAATGTCCTCTTTCTCTGTTTTGTTAATGTTAGTGTTTAGAGATATAAATGTTCACCTATTATTTTAGCTGCATTCTACAAATATTGGAATATTATCTCATGATTGTCATTCTTTTTAATTAAATTGTTGCTTGTTTCTATAATTCATTGTTTTTTAAACTACTTTTTGTTTTAGAAATAACACTAAATATCAGTTCTCAGGGAAAAGAGTGATAAGGGACTGGTAATTGGAGCTAATTTGGTTGCCCAGGATCAAGCAGTTACGAAGTGTCTGAGGTCAAATTTGAACTAAGGACCTCTCATCTCTACATGTCGGTGTTTATCCACTGAGCCACATTGATGCTCCTTATTATTTTTTCTTTCATTCATTTATTCTTCAGGATGAAATTATTTAGTTTCCAATTAGTTTTTAATTTATTCTTCCATGTCCCTTTATTAAGTCTAATTTTTTCTTGGAATACAGTTTGAAAAAGGCACCTTTGATATTTCTGTATTTAATTGTGAGGTTTTTATGTCCTGATAAATGTTTAATTTTGTGACAATGCCATATGTAGAAAAAGGTGTACTTGCTTTTCTCAGTTTTCTCCAGTGGTCTAACATACATAACTTTTCCTAAGATTCTTTTCATCTCTCTGACTTCTTTCTTATTTATGTGATTATTAGTTTTATCTAGCTCTGAGAGGGGAAAGTTGAAGACCTCATTAATATAGTTTTATTGTCTACTTCCTCCTGTCATTCATTTAACTTTTTCTTTGAAAATTTGGATGCTATGCCTTTTGGTGCTTACTTGTTTAGTATGGGACAGTTAGGTGGCATAGTTTATAGAGTGTAATTGATAGACCTGGAGTCAGTAAGACTGGAGTTCAAATCTAGCCTTAAGCACTTGCAAACTGTGCTACTCAGGGCAAGTCACTTAACCTTGTTTGCCCCAGTTTTCTCATTTGTAAAATGAACTGAAGTGTGAAAATGGCAAACCACTCCAATATCTTTTACAAGAAAATCTCAAATGATGTCATGACACATCAGATATGACTAAAATTACTGAAAAACAACAATGACAAATATGTTATATTGATATTGCTTTGTTGTCTTGTTCCTTTTTTTAATGTAGTTTCCCTGATTATCCTTTTTAATTAGGTCTATTTTTGCTTTGCTTTTTCTGAGATCATGATTGCTACTGTGCTTTCCCCACCCCCATAATATTTTCTTCTGTTTATCCTTTTCTCTCTCTTTTTTATCCTGTCTCTCTTCAAAAGTCTATTTTGCTTCTGAACACTGCCTTCTTTCATATGCTTTTTCTTTTATGACACACCCTTTCTCTAAACACATTTCCTTCCTATTTCCCTATTGGGTAACATAGATTTCTATTATTAGTTGAATATGTATGTATGAAGATATATATATGTATATATGTATATATATATTATTTTCCCTTTTGATTCAATTTAGATGTGTTGTTCAAACATTGCTTGAGCTTCCCAACAATTTGTGCCTCCAGTGTAAATGTTTTCATTAAATGTCTTTTTTATGTGGAAAATTTTAACATTTTTCATCTTCCTGCCTCTTTCTCCCAGGACATCCCTCTTTCTTGCATTCATTTTTATATATTACCTCAACATAGTCAACTAACTCTCATAATATTTTCTATGTACAATTCTTCTAACTGCCCTAATAGTGATAAAGTTCCTAGAAGATACACATATAGAAAGGTACACAGTTTAACTTTATTGAGTCCCTTATGATTTCTTTTTCAATTTTGACTTTTTATGCTTATCTTGAGTATTGTATTTAAAAGTCTAATTTTCTGTTCAGCTCTGGTATTTTCATCAAGAATGTTTGAAATGTTCTATTTCATTAAATATCCCCTTTTTGCCTTATAGCCTTGTACTCAGTTTTGTTAGAGACAGGATTCTTGGTTATAATCCTAGCCATTTAGCCATCCAAAATATCATAAGCCCTCCATTCCTTCAACATATTATCTGCTAAATCTTATGTGATCCTGACTGTACATCCATAGTATTTGAATGGTTTCTTTCTGGTTGATTGAAGTATTTTCTCTTTTATCATGATGCTCTAAAATTTGACTATATTTCTAGTGGTTTTCATTTTGAGATCCCTTTCATATGGTGATCAGGGGATTCTTTCCACTTTAATTTCACTCTCTGTTTCTAGGAAATTAGGGCAGTTTTCCTAGGGTCTTTTTTATCATGACTTTCATTTATTTGAATAACCCTTGAATTATCTCTTGATCTATTTTTCAGGTTATCTGATTTTCCAATGCTATATTTCAAATATATTCTCCTGGCTCTATTCAATTTGCTTTGCATCAATTCAATTAAGACTTTCTAGCGTTTTCTGAAATCATCCTGCTTATAATTTCTTTTTAGCACAGTAATATTCTATTATGCTCATTTACCACAACTTGTTCAATAATTCCTCCACCAAATTCTAATTTTTAAAGAATTATTTTCTTCAAAGAACTGTTATACTTATTTTTCAGTCTGGCCAATTCTGCTTTGCAGGTGGGGATTTATTTTCATTAGTGAATATTTGTATCTATTTTTAAAATAAATTTTTAAAAAATTTAGCATGTTCTTTTCTCCACTATTTCTGTGCCTCTTGAACCAAGATGTTGTCTTTTAATATTTTTCTTCCTTTGCTTTTGTTTATTTACCTAATTTTTTCTCTGCCACTCTTCCTTGATTTTGAAAATTATTTTAACTATTCCTTGAATTCTTTTAGGCTTGTGTCCAATTCTCATTTTTCTTTGATATTTTGCTCACAAATATTTTGAATTCATTTCTTGATCTTCCCTGTCACCATAGTACATTTTTTTTTATCATCAATCTTTTGCTGCTTGATCATTTTCCCATCTGATTACTCTATTTTCAGAATTTTATATTAGTTTTAGACTCTGTTCCTATCATGAATGAGTTGAAGGTAAAGGGGCTCGGTCTCAAGATTCAGGACTTTTTGAATTGCTTTTTTAAAGACAGTTTCTGGGAGTATAGAGATTTTCAATGCTTAGAAGTTAGTGTGATCTGGGGAGAAGTGTGGTCTCTGCTCTCTTTTTCTGCATTCTAGTCCTTATCAAGGAAAGGCCCCTGATCTCATGGAATTGCAATTGACATTCACCTCTGGGTCCTTGATTCCTTGGAATTGGAAGTTATACTGCCTATACTATAACTTAAAGTGTTCTTCTTTATCCTTGAACTATGACATAGAAATGGGTATATGCAATGGAGCTGCTAACCAGAATCTGATCTTGGATCCAATGGTAGCACATGGGTACCCTATAATCTCTTTCTGACCATTTTGCAAGTGTCTTGCTTGAAAATTCCTGAAGCTGTTGTTTTATCTTACTATTACTTAGTCCCACAACTGTTTCATCCACATAGACTCTAAGCCTTTTCCATACTGTGTCATAGATTTTTCTTTCTCACCTCCTATTTTACCTTGGTCAGAAATAACGTCTTACTCTGATATTTTATTGGCTCAGTCACTCAAGAATTTTATTTGAGGCATTATTTTAAAAATGTTTGGAAAAAAATGTTGAAAGAGCTTAGCTGATTGCTTCCGTATTTGCTTGTATCTTGGCTCCACTCCCTGGAAGTCCTCAGTCAATATTTTTACTTCTAGTATTATTGAGACAACAAAATACAAAGGGAAAATGGCAGAAAAAAAGGATAAAGGAATGCCCCTGGGGCAACTGTGTAGCTCAGTGGATTGAGAGCCAGACCTAGAGGTAGGAGGTCCTAGGTTCAAATCTGACTTCAGACATTTCCCAGCTGTGTGACCCTGGGTAAGTCACTTGACCCCCATTGCCTAGCCCTTACCACTCTTCTGCCTTGGAGCCAATACACAGTATTGACTCTAAAAGGGAAGGAAAGGGTTTAAAATAAATAAATAAATAAACAAAGGAACAAACAAGTAAATAAACAAATGAATGAATGAATAAACAAACAAACAAATAAATAAATAAATGGGGGAATGTGCCTGTGCCTTTGTTTACTCTTTACTGTTCTAGGTAAACATTATAAAAGTTGAATTGACCTTGGTATATACTTTCTTCTTTGATAAGCAAAGCATAATAATCAATAGCACACCAAGTGATGAAACAAATTAATAACATTCTTCTGTCATAATTTATCCAAGGTCTTCTATGCCCTAAAATGAAAGGATCTACAAAGAGCAAACACTCATCTTAAGACACATACAACTGCTTTGGGATTCTATAAGCAAATCCTTTATGCTCATTGCACTTTTGTGATTAAGGGTTGACTGATCAGTTAGTAACAAAAATGCTTCCTTTTCTACAAAAGTGAGGAGTTTCAACTCAGAATTTTGAAATTCTGAATTTTGAGTCTATAAGTTTAGAGTAGGATCTCTAGGAGCATCTGTGTTTGGTAGTGCCTCAAATCTCAAAGATATACATCACAATAAAATGCTTATCATTAAAAATAATTTTATTTAAGTAGTTAAGTGAAATAACAAGCGATAAAATTAGTCAAAAACAGATGAACTATTTTAACATAATCCCAGCATAGTATCACTCTTAAACATAACTGATTCATATTTTCCCTCACTCTTTTACTATGTCAGTTACTGACATAATGTTTTTATTTATATCAGAAAAGAAATCAGAAAATGAAATCATAGAGGAAATAAAATTCTATTCTATTTTTTCATCTGATACTGTTAGAAGTATATTCAAAATGTCTGTTCTTTCAATAGTAGTTACGGTGCATACTGATAATTATTTATTTTCATAGCATTCTTGCATTATGGGAAGTATTTATGATAATGTGCTCTCATATATAGCATTTTGACAGTATCTGGAGTCTCATTCTAGCTATTGTTGCCAATTTACAAGGGCTTCTTGGTGGAATCTATAGTAATACAAATGAAATTGATGGAGCTACCTGTAATAAAAACAAATAAAGTGGATGAAAAACATATATACAATCCAACAAATGTTTTAGGTACCTAATATTTCTTTGTCACTATACAACATACAAGAGATAGATTAAGCATAGCTCAACCCAATAATTGTTTATAAAATTGAAAACAATGTATTTCATGTCCTTAAGGAACTCACAATATAAACGGTAAATATAACATTTGTGTATGTATGCGTGTATACATATTCATATGAGATTTGAGATATATATGTGTGTATATATATATATGTATATATATATATAAGATAGGTATCAAGACAGAATATGACAGGGTAAAAGCAAAAATTATTTTCCTCTCTCTATCTTCATAACATTTTCTACCTACAATGTACTTTTCTTTACCCTTCCATTCTATTTAATAGAACTTCCTCCAAATTATTTACGCATTCACATCATACTATTTCTTTTCTCCTCATTATTTCTATTTTTCCAGCATTTATGGAATATGCCCCTCCCCAAAATATAAGTAAAGGCCACTGGATAATCTTTTTCTTTTGATTTCCAAAACATAACAGAAGTTATACTCTTTATGATATTCCACCAACACTCCAAGAAACTATCTCTGTTGTTATCCCACTTTCTTCCTTCAAGATTCACTAGAAATCCATTGTAGGCCTCTCTTTCTGACCTCTTAAGTTTTCTTCAGTTAGGAAGATGTCTCAAGTCTACTTTTTTGTTGGCTCTGCCTCTCCAAAATTTGGTTTGATTATTATTTTAAAGTTGTTGAGAGAGTTCAGCTGAGTAACTTTCCCAAATCCATCTTCTTGGCCTCCTAACTTTTCCTCTTATTTCACTGAAAAAATGTTGAGGCCATTTGTCTAGAACTTCCTCTTCTCCTGTCTCATCTTACATCACTCAGATGCCTTCTATCACTCTCTCCTCTCTTGTCTCCATCTCACATCAAAAGCTATCCCCAAGGAAACTCTCTCTACATAGAAAATTGATATGATTTCTTCTCTTCTTTTCCAGGAAATAATTCACTAGATCATCAAAACACTTTAACAAAAACTTCAATTGTTTTGCTCTCTAATGGATTCTATCCTTTTGCAGGCAAACACACCTATCTCCTTGATTTTATAATAATAATAGAAATATTTTGAGGTATCTATCCCACCTAAATAGTGTCCTCTATCCTCTCTTTTTGTCATCAACCATGCTATACAAGCTAAATGCAGAAGATATCTCCACTTCCATTCCTCTTACTTCCTTTTTAACCCTTTAGAGCAGGGGTCGGCAACCTTTTTGGCTGTGAGAGCCATAAACACCACATTTTTTAAAATGTAATTTTGTGAGACCCTTACAGTGCTCACAGTGCGTGCTCCTGTAACAGTGCATGCTCCTGTAACAGCGCCTGAAAAAAAATTGACTTTATGGCTCCTGCAGAAAGAGCCATATCTGGCTCTCAAAAAAGCCAGATGTGGCTCGAGAGCCATACATTGCCGACCCCTGCTTTAGAGCCTACTTTATCATTCTAGTTAAATTCCTGCTTCAAAATTACCCATGATTTTTTAATATTATCTCTTAAATTGAAATGTTATTTTTCTCATGCAACTTCCTTCTCAATCTCTCTATGGCTTTTTATACTGCTAATATTCTTCTTAGTATATTTCAATCTTTAAGGTTTTTATGTTTTATTTTTATTTTATTTTGAATATTTTCCAATAGTTACATAATTCATTTCTTTCCCCCTCCCCCAACTCCCCCAACCCCTTATAGTCGACACACAATGCAACTGGGTTACATTTATCATTAATACCTAATTCCATATTATTGATAGTTGGACTAGAGTTATCATTTAGTGTCTACCTCCCCAATAATATCCCCATCAGCCCATGTGTTCAAGCAGTTGTTTTTCTTCTATGTTTTTACTCCCACAGTTCTTCCTCTGAATGTGGCTAGTTTTCTTTCTCATAATTCCCTCATCCTTTCTCTGGATCCTTGCATTGCTGTAAGTAGAGAAGTCCATTATGTTAGATTTTACCACAGTGTATCTGTCTCTGTGTACAATGTTCTCTTGGTTCTGCTCATTTCACTATGCATCAATTCCTGAAGTTCATTCCAGTTCACATGGAATTCCTACAGTTTTTATTCCTTTGAACACAATAGTATTCCATCACCAACAGATACCACAATTTGTTCAGCCATTCCCCAATCAAAGGACATCCCCTCATTTTCCAATTTTTTGCCACCACAAAGAGTGCAGCTATAAATACTTTATACAAGTCTTTTTCCTTATTATCTCTTTGGGGTATAAACCCAGCAGTAGTATGGCTGGATCAAGAGGCAGATAGTCTTTTAAAGCCTTTTGAGCATAATTCCAAGTTGCCATCCAGAATGGTTGGATCAATTTACAACTCCATCAGCAATGCATTAATATCCCAATTTTGCCACATCCCCTCCAACATTTATTACTTTCCTTTGCCATCATAGCCAATCTGCTAGGTGTGAAGTGGTACATCAGAGTTGTTTTCATTTGCATTTCTCTAATTATTAGAGATTTAGAACACTTTCTCATGTGCTTATTGATAGTTTTTATTTCTGTATATGAAAATTGCCTATTCATGTCCCTTGCCCATTTATCAATTGGGGAATGGCTTGGTTTATTTGTACAATTGATTTAGCTCCTTATATATTTAGTAATTAGACCTTTGTCTAAGTTATTTGTTGTAAAGATTTTTTCCCAGCTTGTTGTTTCCCTTCTGATTTTGGTTGCATTGTTTTCATTTGTACAAAACCTTTTTAATTTAATGTAATCAAAATTATTTATTTTACATTTTGTAATTTTTTCTAACTCTTGCTTGGTTTTAAAATCTTTCCATTCCCGGAGATCTGACAAGTATACTATTTTGTGTCTGACTAATTTACTTATAGTTTCCTTCTTTATATTCAAGTCATTTACCCATTCTGAATTTATCTTTGTGTAGGGTGTGAGATGTTGATCTAAACCTAATCTCTCCCGTATTGTTTTCCAATTTTTCCACCAGTTTTTGTTAAATAGTGGATTTCTATCCCAAAAGTTGGGTTCTTTGGGTTTATCATAGACTGTCTTGCTAACCTCACTTACCCCAAGTCTATTCCACTGATCCTCCATTCTGTCTCTTAGCCAGTACCACATCGTTGTTTTTTTTTTGTTTTTTTTTTGTTTTTTTAATAAACCCTTACCTTCTGTCTTGGAGTCAATACTGTGTATTGGCTCCAAGGCAGAAGAGTGGTAAGGGCTAGACAATGAGGGTCAAGTGACTTGCCCAGGGTCACACAGCTGGGAACTGTATGAGGTCAGATTTGAAACTAGGACCTCCCATCTCTAGGCCTGGATCTCATGCCCCCGGTACCATATTGTTTTAATGACCACAGCTTTATAGTATAGTTTAATATCTGGTACTGTAGGCCCCCTTCCTTTACATTTTTTTCATTATTTCCCTTGATATTCTTGATCTTTTGTTCTTCCAAATGAACTTTGTTATAGTTTTTTTTTCCAATTCAGTAAAAAAGTTTCTTTGTAATTTGATATGTATAGCACTAAATAAGTAAATTAATTTGGGTAGGGATGGTTATTTTTATTATGTTACCTCATCCTTCCCATGAGAAATCAATGTTTTCCATTTGTTTAGATCTAGTTTTAATTGTTTGTAAAGTGTTTTGTAGTTGTGTTCATAGAATTTCTGTGTTTGTCTTGGCAGATATATTTCTAAGTATTTTGTATTGTCTAGGATGATTTAAATTGCGTTTTTCTTTCTAACTCTTGCTTCTGTGATGTGTTGGAAATATATAGAAATGCTGATGATTTGTGTGCATTATTTTGTATCCTGCAACTTTGCTAAAGTTGTTGATTATTTCTACAAGCTTTTTAGTTGATTCTCTAGGATTTTTTAAGTAGACCATCATATCATCTGCAAAGAGTAATAGCTTAGTCTCCTCCTTGCCAATTTTAATACCTTCAATTTCTTTTTCTTTTCTATTTGCTACTGCTAGTATTTCTAGTACAATGTTAAATAATAGAGGTGATAATGGGCATCCTTGTTTCACTCTTGATCTTATTGAGAAGGCTTCTAATTTATCCCCATTGCACATGACGCTTGTTAGTTTTAGATATATACTGTTTATTATTTTTAAGAAAGGTCTTTCTATTTCTATACTTTCTAGTGTTTTCAATAGGAATGGGTATTGTATTTTGTCAAAGGCTTTTTCAGCATCTATTGAGATGATCATGTGGTTTTTGGTTTTTAGCTTGTTCATATGGCCTCCTGTTTCTGCTGCTTCTGTACTTGATCCTCCAAGCGCCAGCTTCCCTGTCCACCCCTCCCTGGAAGTGGAACTCTTGCTGTTGCTGCTGCTGCTGCTCCCAAACACAGACAGTGCCTGGGGATCTTTGCTGTTCCTGCTGTCTGTGAGCTACTGCATTCCAAGCCAATTGCCAGAGGGTTTGAGGGCCTTTGGAGTGTGAAGAACAAAAAGCCCCCACAGAGTGTGTTTTTGAGCCTGCTCCAGCTGCTTTTCTAGCTCCTACCCCATTAAGACTTCCATGTTCCTGGCTGTGGGGTAAGTGGACTGAGGTAGTACATGCCCCTAGCATTTTACCTCAAACAGGAAGGGGAAAGAAGGTTACTCTTCAAAACAGGAAGTAGATTTGCAAGCATGGCTCACTCTATGAAAGAGCAGTGCATTACCTATTTCAAAGAGATCCCAGTTTTAGAACATTTTTTCTTCCTACTATTCCTGAGTGCACTGGTCCTTGCAATTAACTTAAATTATCATGAGATTCAGGGAAGAAATTCATCTCCCTACCTGCCCCCTGGCCATTTGGACCTGACCAGACTATAAAATATATCCAATTTGGGATTCCTCCACACTATGTTCAGTGAGGAATTCTCCCTCGCTATGGGAGATCCCAGAGCTCTGACAAAAAGGAACCTGAATGGATAGGAAAAAAATAAAACTTTAAAAAGTGGAGGTGGATTTGTAAGCTTTTTCAGACTTCATTGTTTTATGAAAATCTCTGTATCTTATTGTACTTTGTTGATTGTTTGCTTTATGATTTAAATTTTTTGTTTTAAGTTCATATGTTAATCTGATCAGTATTTTTCTGTTACACTGAATCTTTTTTAAGCTACTTGTGTTTTTAGTTATTAGATAAATTCTGTTATATAATTTTATTTTTACCTCTCCATGACTGTACTAAACCAAACATCCTTACAAAAGTTCAGAGTCAACCTGCACAAACCCTTTCATGAGATCACATGTTGCCTTAACGGCCCTTTATTCTATTTCACAATTGTATATACAACCTTTGGAGAGTTTAATAACTTAAGAATTTAAAGTAATTTCTAGGAGTCTTCAGGAGAAATTTTTAGATATCTAGTAGCATCCCTGCCTCCGAGTTGTTCATAACAAGAGATAAGGGCCTATTTGTAGTTGAAGAGAAGTGCTATGGCACTATTTTATTTTCCCACTTCCAGATTTGTGAAATGTAATAGATGAGGCATCTGAAGTGATTTTCACTATTTAGTCCTTGGCTCCACATGAAATGGGGGGGATATATTGGAGACAGGTTTGTAAACTATTACAGTCTCAATCCAGAGTGAGAGAGGTGCTTAAGAGGGTTAGTTACCCTTGTAATGGGTTATAATCACATTTGGGAGGTGCAAAGGATTTTATCCTGTAGCTTTTAAATTGGTTTTTACTTTTGTAAGTCTTCAGCTTATTCTACTTTTTCACCAAAAGGATCTAGTCTTGGTGAAGTTTTAGACCCAAAAAGTTTTTCATCAATTTTGTGTTTTTTCTGGGCTCCCCTCCTGCCACTTTTGGATGATGGCAATAATAGATTTTGTTAAAAAATATCTCAGCCATGGTTGAAAGATTTGCTACACCTGATAAAATTTGTGAAAAGTATCCATCAATTCACAGATTTTTAAAATATCACACAGAACAAGTGGCTATATAGAAATTCATGTGAATCCTGTATGATAGTGGGTTTGTTTCCTATTGGGCTATTATAATTTGGGGGAATTTTGGTACTTCTTTGAATGTGCATTACCTGCTGTACTACTGTTTTATGAAAGTACTGTTACTTTGTGAAAATCATTTGCAAACATACAGTAGTTCATGGCCAAGTTTTAAAAGGGAATGGATTTCATTTTTTTTGGTTAGAAACCTTTGTGTTCTACCTCTCCTTGGCTAACATGGTGTGTTACTGATTGCAAGCTATATATTTTTTATTTTTAAACTAATTTTTATTATTTTTTCCCTTGTAAGCACAATATAGTATTGAGTTTCTTTTTTCTCTCATTTTTGTACTTGAACACACTATCAATATTAATCTTTTTTTATTTTGCAGGAATATAAGTTTTTTTATAATATTAATGCATACCCAAAAGCTTTAGAATATGGAAATCTGCCATTTATTTGCAAATGTTATGGGACTGTAATTAATGATTATTTCTGATTCCAGAAGAAGGGAACAAAAGAGCCACTATACAGTGCAGAGAAGCACAAAGTCAAGAAGACCAAACAATCCCAATGAGATTGATTAAAATCTACACAGAGCCTAAGAACACAAGGTCAAAAAGGACCAAACCAATCCAGGTAGGACTAATGAACTACTACACCAATATGAAAGGACTTGAACTTGTTTGGGTTTCAAGATTGCAGCTATTCTGACATATGTCAGAGGCTGGCCTTCCCTGAACCACATCCTAGTCAAGTACCAAAGGTTGGCTATCATCCTGGCTCCCCCTATCCCTGAAAGTGAAGGTAAATCAGACAAGGGAATGACAATTCCCTTTACACAAATTCTAGTCCTTTCTTCTCTCTTATAATATGGCAACTTCCTATAGTCTTGGCTCCCAATGGGTAAGGACATAATTACATAAATCACTTTAATTGGGCCCTGATTCAAGGACCTGATATAGGTTTATTTTTCCTTTACTTACATTTTTATACATAAGACTTTGCCATTTTATATTTCATCCACAAGTTATTTTTTCCTCTTTTATTTGTATTTTTAGATGTTTTTGGATTCCTTTTGCAAATTGATTCATATACCTCATAACTCAACCATATATCCTTAGCTCATCTGGGTGTTTGTCATTATCCTCTTCAGGGGGGAATATGGTATTATTATACTCAGGGGGGGAATGTATTATTATCCTATAATGCAAAGTTTAGTTTCTTTTGAGAGTAATTTTAGGATGAGAAACTTGCTGCCTCCCCAAATCCAGAAAATGAACTGTTTGGAGAAGACACCATAATGATGCCTGCAGAGACCACACGCTACACCAGAAGAAGAAGAATGAATTTTGGGGTGCAGTTGATTGAACTGTACAGAGTTGAATGCATTTGTTTTGAATGTACACTCTTATGCTGATGGGGACTGCCCCCAATGGGCTTTATGTCAATGTGCCTAGTAATTATTGGATCATTGGTTTTGTGCTCTTTTCTTTTTATCCTTAAATTGCTGTAATTTAAAAGTTGGTTATGTTTACAAGACCTTTCAGAGAGACCAGTCTTCCTTGGATCTCAGGGGGTAATGTATTATTGGAAATTTGGGGGCCTTTGAATTACATTTCCCAAGAGCCCACTGGTTTCCTGTCATTACATGCTGACATAAACAGGGGGATAAAATTGAGGGGCTGGCATGCCCAGGCTCTCTCTGCTTCCTATGGCTGCTTGGTGCAGTGGGCTGTTTGAATAGCCTGAGCTTGCATGGCATATGACTTCATTTTCTAGTGATTACTAATAAATGTTACAAAAGCATAATATTTTTAAAGTTATAGTTATTTATTCATTTTAACTTTTACACATCCTCTTCCACAGATTTTATTACTACATCTTTAAATTTTTATTATTACACATATGATTCTCAGTTATATTTATCTAGCTTTCACCTCTTTCTGAATCTCCACACTTACATCTCCAGCTGACTCTTGGACATCTCAAAACACAGACATCTTAATCTCAGCATATTCAATATTGACCTCATTGTCTTTCTCTGAAAATCTTTCACTCTTACTGACTTCCTATTACTAGTGAAGAAACTATCATTCTTCTGGGTATCCAAGTTTACTAGCTAGGTATTATAGGATTTAAATTAACACCTAGTACTTTAAGTATTATTTTTATAAAGTTTATTTTCTGGCAAAATAAAAACATGTGATTAAGTTTTTTCTAACTGCTCAAAATTCCCACTCTACCAAAGTTGCAGACAGGAAGGAAAAGAGACTGAGAGATGGACCTCCACCTAATTTATATCCTGTCTACATCAGCATGTAACAACAGGAAGTAAGTGGGGTTCTGGGAATCATAGTTTTTCTGGGAATCATAGTTTTTAGGATAACATTCTAATTACACATTATCATCCTCAACTTTTCATTTTTGCTCATTATACATTTGCCCAGTATCAAATCTGTTACCAAATCCTGTCAATTCTACTTTTTAACATATGTCATGTACCTACTCTCCTTTATTTCCTCTGACATTGCTACCACTGGGGTGCAGGCGCTCAATACCTCACATGTGAATTATCACAATGACCTGCTACTGGGTCTGTTTTCCAATACATAGTGTGCTTGGTCATCAGTCAAGAGTTCAAATTCTGCCTCAAATACTTAATGTGTGACCTGGAACAAGTTTCTTAACCTCCGTATATCTCAGTTTCCTCAATTATAAAATAGAGATAATAATAGCAACTACTTCACATGTTCATTGATTGGATCAAATGAGATATTATTTATAAAGTATATAGCACTGTGGTTGGCACAGAGTAGGTGCTTAATATATGATTTTTCCCTTTCCTTCCCCCTCACCTCAAGTTCCCCACCACTCTAGCTCATCCTCTTCCACTCAGCTATCAAGGTGTTATTCCTAAAGTGCATATTCTGAAGCATTAATCATGAGAGAAATTCAAATTTAGACAATTCTCAGGTTTTGCCACACAGAATACAAATTGGGAAAGATGAAAATACAATAAAAAAAAAGTTAACAACACACTTATACAATGGTGATGGAGCTAGGCAGTGCTCTCTCAGTTAAGAATTTCAATTCATAATTATGAAAACAATGATTAAATTATTCATATTATTTGACTCCATGATTATATATATATACACATATATATATATATTTACTGTTGTGTGGAGATGCAAAGCATGGAATCCCTGCAAAGGTACAGGGATAGCCTCACCCAGAATTCCAGGGGACCCCCCTGGAGAACTTTGGGTAAGGGGCAGTTGAGAAGGGTTTGAGACAGTTATTTTGTAGAGGTGGAAGTGAGCAGACACCTTGTTTGGTACATAAGCCAAGGCCTCCCCTACTGTAATTGTCAGCCACAGATAAGTATCACAAAATTCCATTATTGTCCTAAAAAACCCTCCTCAACTGCCCCTCACCCAAAGTTCTCCAGGGGGGTCCCCTGGAATTCTGGGTGAGGCTATCCCTGTACCTTTGCAGGGATTCCATGCTTTGCATCTCCACACAACTATATATATATATATATATATATATATATATAT
>NC_058131.1:259905328-259952892 GCF_016433145.1 Gracilinanus agilis
GGGGGGGGGGGGGGTTGCTTATGGGTGGGGGACCCAGTGAGTGGATGGAGTGCTGATCTGGAGTCAGGAAGACTTATCTTCCTAAGTTCAAATCTGGCCTCAGACCCTTATTAGCTGTGTGACTCTGGGCAAGTCACTTAATCATATTTGCCTCAGTTTCCTCATCTGTAAAATGAATGGGAAAAGGAAATGGCAAAGTACTCCAGTATCTTTGCCAAGAAAACCCAAATAGTATCACAAAGAATCAGACATGACTGGAAAACAATTCATTAACAAATGATTATTTTATTTCAGTAAGATGAACAGAAGCATCACAAATGTTATTTTACAAAATTTGAGTAATTTCAGTTGTGGTAATGGGGAGATGTTGCACTGAATACATTAAAACTGAAGAGTATCTTTAATAATAATGATAATTTGCATTTATAAGGGCTTTCTGGTTTGAAAAGCCCTTTACAAACATCTCACTTCACCTTCACAAAAACTCTGTGAGGTAACTACTTAATCTCCACTTTACAAATGTGGAGGGAACTGAGGTAGATAGAAATCAAGTGACTGGCCTAGGGTCATACAGCTAGTAAGTGTCTGAGACTAAATTGGAACTACTAAATCCAGGTCTGGCACTTTATCCACTTCGTCACTTAACTTCCTCTATGAAAATAAAAATTTGCTTCATTGACTCCTTTTTCTACTTCTCATGAAAGAAAAGGATTCACTAATTGAGTCATATTTCAATGCTTAGAAGATCTGTAATTTAATTAGTGTGGGGAATTCCCTAGTTGCAGAGAGTTGCAGAGTTAAAAAAAAATCATTCTGACTCCAGCCCCTCCTGGTGATGATCTTCCCCAAATTTGACTGGGTTTGCTGGCTAACATCAGACATGGTCATTCTATCTCTGGATCCATATTTGTCTTTCTAACCCTTTGTATTCCAACTCTGTGAACACAGTTTTCCAGAACCTATAGTCTGGTCCTTAAAGGATTTTAGCCTCTGAGGAGGATATAAGTGGCAAAATCAAAATGCCATCCAAAAAATGTTGACAAAAGCAAATGCTTAACCTAGGAACAGTGACACACCTTTCGGTTATTGATATGCTAATTATGAATCTTACTTATCTATTCACAGACTGCACAGCTTTAAAGTAGGGTTAAAGGCTAAGCCTGGAGTCACTGAATCATAGAGGTAGAGATACAAGGGATTGATGAGGTCATAGACTCCAACCACCTCATTTTACAAATGAGGAAACTAAGGTACAGAAAGTGTAAGTAACTTGTCCAAGGTCACCCAGCAGAAGTGCCTAAAGGTAGAATTTGAAGACAGTTTTCCTAACTTCAAGCCTAATGCTCTAACCATTGCACCTGAGGTTCTATTTTTGTTTTGTTTTGTTTTTTTGTCATGTATCACTTTAGCTGCCTGATGAAGGTTTTGGATACCTTGTTATGATAATATATTTAAATGCACAAAACAAAATACACAGGATTACAAAGGAAATGAATTATATTGAAATGGTTATGAAAATTGCTTATAAGTTCACAGAGCTCTGATTAAGCACTGCCATTCATTATTAGATTCAAATACTTCCTCTCAATCTTACTAGTTATCATATCCAAGTTACTAAGCCTCCTCAAACCTCAGGTAACTCCCTAGGATGCACCTCCTAAGTCACAGGTAGATTGCTACATGGGTAGAGGAAGTTCCCATATTGTGACCTTTCTACCACTAATGAAATAACAAATCCTTGGCATGTTCCTGTACAATAATTATGAAGAGAAATAATCCCTGCTTAATTCAAGTTACGTTATGGAACTAAGGCAGATTTTGTGAAGAAATATCATATAATTGAGACCTTTTACTAACATAAGCAATTCCTCCACTCTGATAGTTGCTTTCATTGGATAGGTCCAATGATTTTTCAGGCATTTAGTTCAATCTAATTTTTTTCTTCTCTTGGTGTGTTTGTATGAAGTTTACTAAATCATAAGAATGTATTATTAGGACACCGGTTTTTGTGATGTCTTGTCTATACATTTCCTTTACATGGACTCCAGTCTGATGAACATCAGTGAAAACTGTACTTTCCTTTCTCCTCTTCTGGTATATATGCCAGCCTGCAGTTTTACTTATGTGAAATAAATTCCCTGGAATGTTTTTTTCTTCTATGCCAGGCATATAGTCAGGAAATAGTCTACTTCTGTTGTGATAGCTAAGCCTAAACTATCACAAAAGTGTTTTACAAAAGTGTTTTACAAGAGGTAGGTAATGCATCCACACCAAATTATTTCTTCTTTCTGAGAATTATAAAGATAACGAAAGCATATTATAGAATGAGACAAAACTCTTTATCCTATATTGAGTAAATGATCATTGAGTAATAACATTATTGGTAGAATTGCAGAGCACTAATGATACATAATCAATATAGTGTCAATAGTGCCTTCCAAAACAAGGGCTAAGTTCTTCTGAGGTCAAATAACCCTTTGTGGGGCCATGTGGATTTTTTTTCCTTTTTCTAATTTTTTTTACATGTTGATACAACTTTTAATAACTGTCATGACATTTTGTAATCTATGTTCTTTCCCTCTCTCCTACCTGTTCCCCTTCCCCAAGATGACAGGTAATATGATATAGGTAATAAATGTGTTATCATACAATACATATTTCTATGTTCATCATATTTTGAAAGAAGGTACATATCACTTATGCTAGAGAAAAATTCATGGAGGGAATAAAGTGAAGAATGGTATGCTCTAATATGCATTCAAACTCCATTAGTTACTTATAGGCTCACAGATAGTCTTTTTCCTCATGAGTCCTTTGAGGATGTCCTGGATCCTTGCTTTGCTTATAATAGTTCATTTATTCACGATTGCTCATCAAACATTATTGCTATTACTATATTCAATGTTCTCCTGGTTCTGGTCACTTCACTTTGCATCATTCCCCATATGTCTTTTCAGACTTTACTTATGAATATCTTGTTCATCACTTCTTTTTTTAAATAATTTTTTATTTTTAGAAACATTTTCCATTGTTACATGTCATGTTTTTACTTTCCCCTTCACCCCCTCAACCCCCCCACCCCCCTCCTCTTGTTCATCACTTCTTAAGACACAATATTACTTCATTGCAATCATATACCACAACTTGTCTAGCCATTCCCCAACTGATGGACAACCCTTCATTTTCTATTTCTTTGCCATCACAAAAAGAGCTGCTATAAATATTTTGGTACAAGGAGGCTATGTGGATTTTAAGCTTTTCCCACAGTTTCAGAAATTTCCATTTATATTTAAATTCAAATTTATCAAACATAATTTTTATTAATATTTCAAAAAGGATTCTTTATATATACATCTAAACACATTTAAGATTGGGAGTGGGACTACTGATTGAGTGATTTCATTGGTATAGAATGAGGAAATTCCCTTTATTAATGCAGGTCAGCATCTTCATAACAATGTATAGTCTTAAATAGTTGTAAAATAGAGTAAAAACCCTGAAAGGTTTTTATTTGTTTGTTACATTAAGGTTCTCAGGTATCTCCCTTCCTCCCTCCCATCTCCACACTAGAGAAGGCTTCATTTGACATAACACATACACACATAAAGTGTATGTATAAAACTGTCTTGCTTGAATTTATTTGCCTGTTGTCTTTCTGGAGATACACAAAATATTATTCAAACAATATGTCTATTACTACATATAATGTTCTTTTGGTTCTGCTCATTTCAATCTTCATGATTTCCTATAGATCTTTTCTTTTTTTTCTTTTTTAGTTGAACTGCTCATCATTACTTAAAAAGCAGTAATATTTCATCACTATCATATGCACAATTTGTTTAGTCATTGTCCATCTGATGAGCATCTCCTCAATTTCCAGTTCTTTGCTAACACAAAGAGAGCTGCTATAAATATTTGAGAACATCATGGTTATTTTTTCTTTTCCCTGATCACCTCAAGAAATAAAACTAATGCTAGTATTGCTGGGACAAAGGGTATACACAGCTTTATAACTCTGGGCATATTTTCAGATTGCTCTTCAAAGTAGTTGGATCAGTTCATAGTTTCACAAATATGTATTAATGTCCCCATTTTTCCATATCCCTCCAACATTTGTTATTTTCCCCTTTTATAATCTGAGCCAATCTTATAGGTGTGAAATGATGTCTCAAAGTTGTTTTGATTCATATTTCTCTTAACCATAATAAGAGCATTTTAAAAGATAGATAGACATATAATTGATTTCTTCAACAAAAAACTATGTGTTCATATCTTGCCATTTATCAATTGGGGAATGGCTCATATTTGTATAACTTTGGAAGAAATATAAAAGTACTTACACCAGGTCCCATAGTTACTAATAGATAAGGGGCTTGATTTCTGATCTCTCGGTCCAAAGATATATTGTTCTTTTATTATACTATAAAGCATTAGAAAGGTACTCATATTCAGGCAAACCCTCCAGAAGCATATTGAGAAATATCATTTTTATCTATATGTTTTCTCCCACATGGCATATGAAGATAGTTTGTACATAGAAAATCAACTAGCAATGAATGCAAATTAGAATTTGTCCAGAGAAGGGATACCATGGACTAGAGAGAACTGAAGACCATGACATCAAAGAATCTATTGAAGGAACCAGAAACATTTTGTGTGGAGTAAAGAATATCTTACCGGAAGATGATAGTTATTTTCAAGTATTTGATAGGTTGTCATATGAACGTATCTTTAGATTTATTCTGCTTGGACCTAAAGGGCAGAATTAAGATAAATAGGCAAAAGTTATAGAAATCTGATTTTAATTCAACAAATGGAAGTGCTTTCTAATGGAGTTGTCCATATGTTGAATTGACTGCTTTGGATATCCATGGACTCAATGTCATTGCCAAAGCTCATCGTCACCAAAGTGTACTTTCATTTCATCAAAAAGTGGCAATATGATTTCATAGAAAGAGTACTAGGCTTTAAATCAAAAGTAACCTTGGTTCAGATCCTGCCTCTAGAGTTATATGGCCATAGACAAATACTTGAACTTTTTGAACCTCGGTTTTCTCTTCTGTTAAATGCAACTGGTAATACCTTAGTACCTCCTTATGAGGCAGGTAGGTGGTGCAATAGATAAATGACAGCACTTAGAGTCAAGAAAATTCTTTTTCCTGAGTTGATATCCAGCCTGAGACACTCCCTTATCCTAGGCCATGTCATTTAATATTAATCTTCAGAAATTAAATGCAAAACAAAACATCTTGTGGCTTTAGGTCTTTAGTTATTGTTCATCTCCAATGATACTTGTTTTTGATACATATATCTAAAAGTCTGACTTTTAAAGTAAATTCTGTACATTCATAGCTAGTCCCAAGATTTAAAACAATCCATCTAATTCTTATTTTCAAATCTTCCTTTTTAGGCCCAGATTTTAACATAAAGAAACTAAAATACATGAAAATGAAAGAAAAATTTTTTCTGGAAAAAAAAATGTATTGGCTCTGGAAGTAGAGGACCTGGGTTCAGATCCCACTTCCACTATATATACTTAACCAACTCAATTAACTTCCCTAGGGCTCAGTTTCTTTACTTGTAAAACGAGCTTATATGTATGGCCTTTAAAGTTCCTCCTATCTAGAGATTAATAATCTCTACAATTCCTTTCAATTCTTAGATCTGTTGATTTATTTTATAGAGTATCAGAATTGGAAGGGTCTTCAGGTGTCATTTAGTCCAAACTTACTTGGCACAAATGCCTCCATCCTTTCCACAAGAAGAGTATGAAAAGAAAATTATCAAATGTCTTGCTAAAATCTAGGTAAATCTCTTACTTTAGTGACTTTAAAAAAAGGAGTAGGTTTGGGGGAAAAGGGGTTCTTTACTAGAAATCTCCCTCACAGATGACATTGATCAGATGTATTCTAAGACTCTAGCTAATACTTTGATGAAATTCTACTCTATTGTGTCCATGGCATTATTTGAATCTCCCAGTCCAGTAACTTGGTGTAAACAAGAAATGAGGTTAGCGTGTATAGCATGACTTGTTTTGGGCCTGAGTAATTCGATATGCTAAAGTAGACTTGGGTAATTCAGTTAGGAGGTTGTAATTAATTGGATATGAATTTTTTTCTATCCTGAGAAAATATGGATGACTGCACAAAGCTTTTAAAATCTATTCCTTAATGTGATACTGTTTTATAACTATAACCCTTATAAGCAGATACCTATTCTAGTCATTCCAAAGGAGCCTAAATATCAGTTGAATGTTGGCTTCTGTCTGAAAAATTATTTTTACTGACCTTTGAGAACTGATATATTTATGGAAAGGGGAGAAAAAGCTTAGCCTCCTCCATAAATATTGTTTCATTTGTAATTAAGACTGATATGAAGCTTCTTATAAATTTTCACTGTTTCTGTCTGTTCTCTTTCTCAGAAGAGCTGTTTTAATTATCCACATGAAGGTAAGACCACAAAGTAGACAATAAATCAAGATGATGAGGATGATTACCCCAATTATCAGTAAAAAGAATCCTAATTAAGAAGAACTTTGGTAGCACCATCATCCAAAAGGTCTTGCAAATTTCTGAATATTAATGAAATTTCCTGATGTACTGCTAAGTAAAAGGGGTAACCAAGTACAAGAAAAGTCATGAA
Organism: Gracilinanus agilis; assembly: GCF_016433145.1. Taxonomy (NCBI): domain Eukaryota; kingdom Metazoa; phylum Chordata; class Mammalia; order Didelphimorphia; family Didelphidae; genus Gracilinanus; species Gracilinanus agilis. The sequence continues at coordinate 259,911,971 of NC_058131.1, forward strand.
GTCATATTAAGGTTCGCTATATAGGATCATTTTTATGTATATGGATAGCAAAATATTCTAATTAATACTTAATCCTCTTTACAAAAAGACCTGGGGAATCTGAAGAACTAGTGGTCATTGACAAGTCTCTAGATGAACCTACAAATAGGGAAGAGTTAGGTTTCTTTGTTTGTTTGTTTGTTTTGAGACAAATGCTGTAACTAGGCAAAGTGAATGAGTCAATGTCCTAAAATATCCAAGTGTAGAGGGTAGTAATAGTACTTGAAACTTTTCTTCTTTCATTGGCCAAGCTCTTGATCAACTCCAGCATCTTCCTCTCTATCCTATGCACATAAATATCTAGCTACATCACTATATCAGATAGCTATGGGTCAGGGAAGGAATGCAGGAAAGCAAAGCCTAGAAAAGCCTCAGTTTCATAAGCTACACATGAGGCTTTTTGGTTATAGCCTCAAGGATAGTCTTCATGTGGACATTGTTGTCAAGAAATTTGAGCACTGTAGGGCTCTGAAATGGCAATGAACATAGTTATTGCCATGCCTAACTCCAAAGTAAAATTCAGTCCACCACTTTCTCTTATGGAATGAGCTGATCATGGAACCTTCCACTGGGGATTTTAGAAACATTGATTAAATTTATCAACCAACATTTATTAAATGTTTACTATGTTCAGGACACTCTGCTAAGGATATAGAAGTAGAAAAAACAATCTCACCCCTTGAGAAGCTGACATACAACTGATAATGGTATTATATGGTTGACAAGGCAATGGGGGTGGAAATGGAACAAGTATTTACTGTGCATCTATTATATGCTAGGCACTATGCAAAGAGCTTTAGAAATATATCATTTGAGGCTTGTGAAAATTTTTAGCTTTAAGTGCTATTCTTTTTCCCATTTTGCATTGAAGAAAGTAAGGCAGATAGAGGTTAAGTGACTTGCCTGGTGTCATAAATCTAGTAAGTGTTTGAAGCTAAATTTGAATTCAGATCTTTCTGACTCTAGGTCCAATGCTTCTACCATGAGCAACCTAAGTATACAAATAAGTAAATATAAGATAATATGACAAGGAAGAACCAGTACCATGTGGGGCAATGAGGGAAGGTTACAGAAAGGAAGCAGCACCTAAGTTAAAACTTATAGAAAGATGAGGAATCTGGCAAACAATCAGATAGCAAGTATCTTGAGTCAGAAGAAAATGGGCTAGTCTACAAATGATTTGGTGGACACAGGGGCTGGCCAACATTTAATAGGATAGATGTAGCAGAGAGTACAGAGAACAGATGATGTGATATGAGTTAATGGAATACTTGTTGGGGAGAGATTGCTAAAGGCTGGGACTTGGGAAGCCAAGCTATCCACCATATTTGACCCTACATCTGTCTTCTGTCCTCCTTGATATATGTATTATATGTGAGCCAAAGAAGGGAAGATGGCAGGCTCACAGGTGGCTAAATCAGCCTAGGCTCATGGCTTGAGTTTTCTCAGTACCCTAACACAACAATTCCTGAACTGAGGAAACCAGCAATGATCAAGCTATAAACTAATATAGACAAAGTATATCAGTGGAGCCCTTTTTTCTTTCCCTAGAGAGCAATTCCTAGATATATTGCACTTAGAATTCTATGACTTTAATACATTTATAGACTATTTAATAGCCAAAAGAGATCATCTAGTTCACCTTCTCAATCCCTCTATCTTATGTAGCTCAGGGAGCCTCAGTTTCCCTTTGTAGAATGCTCTACCTGGCACAACTTAGCTTTGCCACTATCAAGACGTATGTGCATAGCTACCAGATCTCCAAGACCACTGGCAGCAGAAACTGATGTGAGCCTGTAAGTAATCACTCTTATCCGCAATGCCTGGCACATATTAGGCATTTAATAGATTCTAAATTGACTGACTAACTGAAGAAATAATCCAAGGGGCAGAATTACTGCTTCAAGCAAACTGCCCAGGATGGAAAAATATCCAACTCTATTTTAAATCTCCTCACTGTGCCAAGGACTTGGTTATGCTGAGGGTCAAGGCCTGTGCCTCCTGTATACATAGAAAGCACATTCCTGTCACTAAAGTCCCACTCCTTCCTTATTCATGTCCCCTGATACAGGCTCTGTATTGAAAGTTCCCTTTGAGCTTCTGTAGGGAAACTGAACCAGAAGAGGCATGACTTTCCTGCGTTTCTGAATATTCTAATAATCCCCCCATCCCNTCCAGTAACTTGGTGTAAACAAGAAATGAGGTTAGCGTGTATAGCATGACTTGTTTTGGGCCTGAGTAATTCGATATGCTAAAGTAGACTTGGGTAATTCAGTTAGGAGGTTGTAATTAATTGGATATGAATTTTTTTCTATCCTGAGAAAATATGGATGACTGCACAAAGCTTTTAAAATCTATTCCTTAATGTGATACTGTTTTATAACTATAACCCTTATAAGCAGATACCTATTCTAGTCATTCCAAAGGAGCCTAAATATCAGTTGAATGTTGGCTTCTGTCTGAAAAATTATTTTTACTGACCTTTGAGAACTGATATATTTATGGAAAGGGGAGAAAAAGCTTAGCCTCCTCCATAAATATTGTTTCATTTGTAATTAAGACTGATATGAAGCTTCTTATAAATTTTCACTGTTTCTGTCTGTTCTCTTTCTCAGAAGAGCTGTTTTAATTATCCACATGAAGGTAAGACCACAAAGTAGACAATAAATCAAGATGATGAGGATGATTACCCCAATTATCAGTAAAAAGAATCCTAATTAAGAAGAACTTTGGTAGCACCATCATCCAAAAGGTCTTGCAAATTTCTGAATATTAATGAAATTTCCTGATGTACTGCTAAGTAAAAGGGGTAACCAAGTACAAGAAAAGTCATGAAGTCATATTAAGGTTCGCTATATAGGATCATTTTTATGTATATGGATAGCAAAATATTCTAATTAATACTTAATCCTCTTTACAAAAAGACCTGGGGAATCTGAAGAACTAGTGGTCATTGACAAGTCTCTAGATGAACCTACAAATAGGGAAGAGTTAGGTTTCTTTGTTTGTTTGTTTGTTTTGAGACAAATGCTGTAACTAGGCAAAGTGAATGAGTCAATGTCCTAAAATATCCAAGTGTAGAGGGTAGTAATAGTACTTGAAACTTTTCTTCTTTCATTGGCCAAGCTCTTGATCAACTCCAGCATCTTCCTCTCTATCCTATGCACATAAATATCTAGCTACATCACTATATCAGATAGCTATGGGTCAGGGAAGGAATGCAGGAAAGCAAAGCCTAGAAAAGCCTCAGTTTCATAAGCTACACATGAGGCTTTTTGGTTATAGCCTCAAGGATAGTCTTCATGTGGACATTGTTGTCAAGAAATTTGAGCACTGTAGGGCTCTGAAATGGCAATGAACATAGTTATTGCCATGCCTAACTCCAAAGTAAAATTCAGTCCACCACTTTCTCTTATGGAATGAGCTGATCATGGAACCTTCCACTGGGGATTTTAGAAACATTGATTAAATTTATCAACCAACATTTATTAAATGTTTACTATGTTCAGGACACTCTGCTAAGGATATAGAAGTAGAAAAAACAATCTCACCCCTTGAGAAGCTGACATACAACTGATAATGGTATTATATGGTTGACAAGGCAATGGGGGTGGAAATGGAACAAGTATTTACTGTGCATCTATTATATGCTAGGCACTATGCAAAGAGCTTTAGAAATATATCATTTGAGGCTTGTGAAAATTTTTAGCTTTAAGTGCTATTCTTTTTCCCATTTTGCATTGAAGAAAGTAAGGCAGATAGAGGTTAAGTGACTTGCCTGGTGTCATAAATCTAGTAAGTGTTTGAAGCTAAATTTGAATTCAGATCTTTCTGACTCTAGGTCCAATGCTTCTACCATGAGCAACCTAAGTATACAAATAAGTAAATATAAGATAATATGACAAGGAAGAACCAGTACCATGTGGGGCAATGAGGGAAGGTTACAGAAAGGAAGCAGCACCTAAGTTAAAACTTATAGAAAGATGAGGAATCTGGCAAACAATCAGATAGCAAGTATCTTGAGTCAGAAGAAAATGGGCTAGTCTACAAATGATTTGGTGGACACAGGGGCTGGCCAACATTTAATAGGATAGATGTAGCAGAGAGTACAGAGAACAGATGATGTGATATGAGTTAATGGAATACTTGTTGGGGAGAGATTGCTAAAGGCTGGGACTTGGGAAGCCAAGCTATCCACCATATTTGACCCTACATCTGTCTTCTGTCCTCCTTGATATATGTATTATATGTGAGCCAAAGAAGGGAAGATGGCAGGCTCACAGGTGGCTAAATCAGCCTAGGCTCATGGCTTGAGTTTTCTCAGTACCCTAACACAACAATTCCTGAACTGAGGAAACCAGCAATGATCAAGCTATAAACTAATATAGACAAAGTATATCAGTGGAGCCCTTTTTTCTTTCCCTAGAGAGCAATTCCTAGATATATTGCACTTAGAATTCTATGACTTTAATACATTTATAGACTATTTAATAGCCAAAAGAGATCATCTAGTTCACCTTCTCAATCCCTCTATCTTATGTAGCTCAGGGAGCCTCAGTTTCCCTTTGTAGAATGCTCTACCTGGCACAACTTAGCTTTGCCACTATCAAGACGTATGTGCATAGCTACCAGATCTCCAAGACCACTGGCAGCAGAAACTGATGTGAGCCTGTAAGTAATCACTCTTATCCGCAATGCCTGGCACATATTAGGCATTTAATAGATTCTAAATTGACTGACTAACTGAAGAAATAATCCAAGGGGCAGAATTACTGCTTCAAGCAAACTGCCCAGGATGGAAAAATATCCAACTCTATTTTAAATCTCCTCACTGTGCCAAGGACTTGGTTATGCTGAGGGTCAAGGCCTGTGCCTCCTGTATACATACAAAGCACATTCCTGTCACTAAAGTCCCACTCCTTCCTTATTCATGTCCCCTGATACAGGCTCTGTATTGAAAGTTCCCTTTGAGCTTCTGTAGGGAAACTGAACCAGAAGAGGCATGACTTTCCTGCGTTTCTGAATATTCTAATAATCCCCCCATCCCTCCTTCCCCTCCCCCCTCCCCTCCACCCCGCGCCGGAGTCCCCAGTGAGATTCTTGCCCCCAGGCAAGAGAGTGTGACCCCCAGAGCTGCGAGCCAGCAGGAAGCTTAGCTCCGGTATCCGCATCGGATGGATCCTCCATCACTGATTCTTCCTGACCTTGAGAGAGTCAGCCCACTTCCCCCTTCCATCTTCTCCCCTCTGAAAGGGAATAAAAGGAGCCTATTTACTGACCTCACAGGAGTGGAGGGAGGATTAATTGTAAAGCACTTGGAAGACAGAAAATGCTATGTAATTGCTAAGTACTGCATTATTATATATAATACCTTCCTCTCAAGGCATTGCTCAGCTTAATGATCTGCTTTAATTTCGTGACCTGGAGCCAATGAGTCAGGTAAACATTTTTTTCCGACCATTTTAATGCAAGGTGGGCAAGCTATCCCATGGAGGCCTTTTCTAACCCTCCTGCATGATCTCTGCTTCCCCTTTCTTCTCCAGCAGGCAGACAGCAGAATCTCGCCTGACCTCTTGTCTAGCCCGGCTCCAGCGCCTGAAATGATGCATGAAGGTCTCTAGTCATCTGTCTTCTGCGAAGGGAAATGAAGAAATCCCACTCTGGGCTCACTGCAGCCTCGGCTCTTTCCTGGAGGTTCACGTAGGTGGCTGGAGCGTTTACTAACGGGTAGTTAATACCTCTGTTTGGCCCGCTTTAATGAGGCGGGCCATTCGTTTGTGCAGTCGGCCTCCCAGCGGCCAGCTTCTTAGGCTGGGCTACTCCGCCACGAAGTCTCCCCAGCAAGTCCTCCGGATGGCCCCCAGCGGTGAATTCCTCCCATGGCTCTGGAGAACACTTTAGCGCTGAAAGGAGCTGGGGGTGGGGAGGGCGCGAAATCACCCCAGATTGACTTTTCCACCAGCAATTTTGTTAAGAAGAATAACACACTGTTTATATAGATCCTGACCATTTACAAAATGCCTTCACGGTCTTTATATCTCCTTTGATCTTCCTTACCATTCTATGAAGTTTGCAGGGCGTGACCATTATCTCCATTTCACAGATGAGGAAACAGACTGAGAAAAGTTATGTGTCTTACCCAAGGGTATGCATCACAAATACATATGTATGTATTATAGATTATATATGAATAATGTGTGTCTGGGATTTCAGTGGTGTGAGAATTCCTTTCTCTATAGATTGTAGCTGCCCAATAATTTATCAACCCAGGCAAGTTTTTTTTTTGTTTGTTTGTTTTTTTGGTTTTTTTTCCCCTTAAACCCTTAACTTTCCTTTTAGAATCAATACAATGGTTTGGTCCCCAGGCAGAAGGGCTAGGCAATGGGATTTAAGTGACTTGTCCAGGGTCATCCAACCAGGAAGTATCTGAACCCCGGACCTCCCATCTCTAGGCGTGGCTCTCAATCCACTGTGCTAAACAGCTGCCCTGGTAGCCCAGGCAGTTTTAGTCCATGTGAAGTCCTCCACACCTACCAAATGCACAGCAGGTATTTCTCCTGCACTTTTAATATTTTAAGGATAATAGTATAATGTATAAACACACATGTGTATATGAACACACACATATATCTGCATTCTAGATGTCTTGTAGGTACACACATGTATAGGTGAAAACCAACTGTGATGTGATGCTTATGTCTTCATGCCTATGTCTATATTATCTGTTGTGCAGGTCATCACTTCTCAATGTCCCATTTAATGCTCTAAGACTTTCTGTTGTAGATCTCAGTGAGTAGAGGGGATTTCTTATCAGGAGATCCAGGGGACAGCTGGGTAGCTTAATGGATGGAAAGCCAGGCCTAGAGATGAGAGGTCCAAGGTTCAAATCTGGCATCAGACACTTCCTAGCTGTGTGACCCTGGGCAAGTCACTGAACCCCCATTGACTAGGCCTGACCATTCTTCTACCTTGGAACAAATACAAGTATTAATTCTAAGACAGAAAGTAAGGGGGAAAAAAAAGGAGATCCACATGCTAAAGAAACGTACACAGAAAATACATATATTTGGTCAAAACCTACGAGTTCATTCGTGTAAGGCAGTAGTTCTTTTTGCATTTTACTCATTTTGGTGGGGAATTTTTGTGATTTTGGCTATACACAGAAGCTCAGTTCCCTTCCTGGGGTAGAGGGAATACTGCCTTAAGTTTGTAGTATAATCTATTCTGGTGCTTGAGATCAGCTCAACACCTTCTGGGTCCTGGTTTGATTACTCTCTAGCAGACCTGATTAGTCTCCTGTAAAGAGGTTTGCAATCCTTCCATCCAGATTCTGCTTGCTCTGGCTCATGTTGGGTTCCATCCCCTATGGACCTGGGCTGAGTCTTCCTACCATTACCCAAGCTGGATGGTGCTGGACTCTGCTACATCAAGACTGTGTTGGACCATGTTCCTCCCACTGCCCTGTACTGTATCTTGTTGGTTTCTACCCTCCCCCTACTGAGGCTAGACTGAACCTTGGCTGTGCTCCTTCCCCTGCAGCTTGTACTTCACCTCACCAGAGTTCTGCCTCCATTCAATATACAGCATCTTCCCATCCTACTGCAGGGAGATGGACCCTCCTTGCAGTCCCTCCTCCACGCTGTTCTGGGCAGGAGCACTGCTTTGCCCTGTCTTCTATTGGATCTTTTACTCCATGATTTGTTTTTTGAGACATGTGTGTGTGTGCATGTGTGTGTGGTTGTCTGGAAGATTTTTGGTGAGCTCCAAGCATTCCTTACTCCACCATCTTAGCTACTATTAGCAGAAGTTGTGGCAATAGTTTTCAAAGTGATCCAAGGACCTCTGGGAGTCTATGAGGTCAAAAATATCTTCCTAACAATATTAATATGTTTTTACCCATTAAAATACTACTCCATTTTCCAACTACTTATCCAGGAGGCCAGATTTTACATACTTCAACAAAATAACCTAGTGAATTTAGAAATAGATATGAGAATTCAGCTATTGTCTATCAAACCAAGCATTAAAGATATTTGTCATGATAAGTAACACAATGCCATTCTTCTCATTTTTCATTTTGAAAAATATAGTTTTTATTAAAATCTATTATTTATGTTAATACATAATATTTATTGTCATTTGAAATTAGATATATTTTAAAATTTTATCAGTTTTTAACTTCTAATACGGTAAATGTCAAAAGATTTGACCAAATAAATAAAAGATCTTTGAGGTCCTCAATCATTTTTAACTTTATTGGTTTTAATTTCTAATATGGCAAATATCAATAAATACAACTACACAAACAGAAGATCTTTAGGGTCCTCAATAATTTTAATTCCATGAGTTTTAATTTCTAATATCATAAATATCAATAGATACAACCACAGAAACAAAAATTCTTTGGGGTCCTCATTAATCTTTAAGAATGTAAAAGAATCCTGATGAAAGTCTGAGAAATACTGACATAGGGAAATGCCTGGTAAGGAGACTCCTTGTCTTTTGATTTAACTTATATTCTTAAAGATTTTCTCAGAGGCACTTAGAATTTAAATGGTTCACGATGGATTACAAAACCACTATGTATCAGAGGTAGTCCTTGAACCCAGATTTTCCTGACTCTTTAGCTTACTCTCTCTCTTCATCTGGCCATACTGCCTCTCTTCATATTTATGCAACAATCCTTCAGTACTCTGAAACAATAGAGATGGTTACATTTTGTAACCTATTTATCCATGTCTCACTATGCTATGTAAGTCTTGTCCATAAACTCCAGATTTTTCCACTAGAAATCTAGTAAGTGAGAGAGGAGTCTTTTCTCTGGATCTATTTACATTCCATGGAAACTCATACAGCATTAAAACTGTCCAGGTGTTAAACCTTACTCTTCTCCATGGCCAGCTCACCTCCTTTTCCAGTCAAAGTTTTTCTTGATGATGTCTGCTATGAAATTTTGTGCATGAAATTTCCTGTTGGCAATCCACTATTGGTTATTGGTCAAAGGATTATATATCCTTTGACTGTTTTGGGGGGAATCTGCAATTAAGTCCTCAGGGCTATAGGATTCCATGATTCAGTCTCACAGGATCAATTAGATTTGGAGCTCAAAGACACCTTAGAAGTCACCTAGTCCAACCCATCATTTTATAAATGATGGTACTGAAGCTTAATGACTTTTCCAAGGTCACACAGGTATATATAGAGGATTTAAATGCAGGTTCTTTGACTATAAATCTATCGTTTTTTTCCTACTGTTTCCCAAGGAATAAAACTTCTGCTTGAATTATTCCTACTGGTTTTTACATTCACCAGATAATTGTTTGATTCTTCACATTTCTTTGCTGCAGCTGCTCTAAAAATATTGTCACCTCACACCAAAGGCTCACAAAGTACAGTGACACTCATGAAATCTTAATATCCAATGTATGGATAAGGTCATGGATTTCTAGCCAGGTAGAAGCAAACATTGCTGTGGGTATGCCAGAGATGGATTGCACTTACTTATATTATGCTATTCTTCTAAGGAAAGCACTAAATCATAAAAGTTACACCTCACCTTGCTGAGTTTGTGAAATCAAATGTAGAAGATAGTTATATAAGGTGAATTTCTCCAAAACTATAAAGCCTAGAATACTCTGCTTCTCAGTCCTTCTGATCCCTAAGGAGAAAATAATGTTCAAATAAAGACCTAGAACACACACATGCATTCATGGATTCATGTACGTGCAGGTATAAATTATATATATATATGTATATACATATACATATATATATACATATATCATGAGTACATCACTTGTACATACATAGTCAGTGCCTATAGCTATCACACAGCCTCATATATACTATCACACAGGCTCGTGTATGTATATGCATGCAGAACACATATAAATACATGTGTGAGGCTGTATGAGAGATATGGTTCATTGAATGCTGGCTTTGGAGCTGGGAAGACCTAGGTTCAAATCATTTCTGACACATTGGCTAGGCCAGTCAGTCAATAAGCAATTATTAAGTACCTACAATGTGCCAAACATTGTCAGCCGAAGCAAATCACTTAACTTCCTAATGTTACCGACACTATATATTGAAGAAAAGTAAGTAAAAAAACTCTTTAAAACATCTTTAAAAAAAGTTTAAAAAACCCCAAGTAAAAGCAGTTTCTTCATCCAAGAGTTCACCGCAACAATGAAGTCACATATTTAGTCTTGTCAACATGGAATTTAGAAACCCCAAACTTGTAGCCTAGTAAGATCTTATGAACCCGAAGTTTTAGGACTAGCTTTTAAGTTGGAGACCCCAAAGCTTGTACTCGTTCCCTGTTCCCTGAGAATCCACCCTGAAGGGAATCTCTGGTTAGCAGTTTCAGACTGAATAATGGACCCCAAGGTAAAAGACAATCTCCATCAGGTGGGGCTAAGCCCAAGCACAAACCAAGTGACTCTTCTTGTCCACAGAAGGCTCTCTCACTATATCACACCCTCCTTGGGAGGATCAAACTCAGGACCTTCAGTTTCAGACTGAAGCTTTACCTACTGCACCAAAGAGTCACTCCACTTGGGCTTGGGCTTAGCCCCACCTGATGGTGATTGTCTTTTACCCTAGGGTCCATTATTCAGTCTGAACTGCTGGCTGGAGATTCCCTTCAAGGTGGATTATCAGTACAAGCTTTGGGGTCTCCAACTTACAAGCTAGTCCCAAAATTTGGGGTTCATCAGATCTTACTAGACTACAAGTTTGGGGTTTCTAGATTCCATGTTGACAATCTCTATTCCTATCCCTATTTGTAACCTCTGCTATCTATCTATCTATGCACATGGTGACTAACAAGCTTCTGGGATAGGTTTTGAATTCAGATCTTCCATAGATACAGATGTGTATCTGTATTTATACATTTGTGTATATAGCTGTATATACATATGCACATGCATACACATGGAGAGAAACAATCAGGAAGACTACAATTCAAATTCTACCTTTGACATTTGTTAGCCTTATTACTGCAGGCAAGTCATTTAACCTTTCTGAAATTCAGTTTCCTTATCTGTAAAATGAGGTACTTAGATTTGATGACTTTTAAGGTCCCTTTCATCTCTAAGTCTCTGTTCCTAAGCTCTTACTATCTGTGTGACATTGAGCAAATTGTAACCTCTCTCAGAATAATGTTCTTCATCTGCAAAATGTGAGTGATAATAGTAACTACCTCATAAGGTCACTTTTCTAGGTCATTTGTGATAACTTAGATAAAAGACTTTTCAAACCTTGAAGTACTATCTAAATAGGTAAATTATTATTAAATACAATCTCTTTAAAAGTCTAACTATTCACTTTAAAAGATAAATGTTTAAAAATAAATGCATTATTGTTATTACATACAATTCCTTTAAACGTGACATTTTTATATCAATCAGGCCTCTTTATATTGGCAGATTGGCCCTTCAATAACCTGTATTTTCCAATAGGCATTACACTGTATATGTAAACAAAAGACATTTTGTTTTGTCTTCCCACCCATCAAGCCCAGAATATCTAAGACAAACAAATTAGCTTCATGAAATGACTTCCATATTTAATTATATTTTTAAAATGTCTCTACTAATTTCATCAAAATCAGTGCTATTATTGCTCCTATTAAATAGCATTATGTCTCTCCCATAAGCAGGATCCACTATAGAAATTCTGTAGATGGATAAAACCAGAGACACAGAGATGGAAAAAAAAAAAAAGATACTTGATGATTTGATGATATGTGCTTGTGACCTCAACTGAGTAGGAAGCTTCCAGGGTGGAAACTCCTTCCAACAATGTAGATGAGCATTTTCTTATCTATATGTCACTCCTATAAAGTTGCCTGGGGCACTGAGAGTTTGTGACTTGCCCTCTGTTATACACTGGTATGTGTCAGAGGCAAGACGTGAACCAAAGTATCATCCTCATTTTAAGACTATTTATAACTCCACATTGACTCTCAGTGAAGAATACATGTGTGAGTGTGTATGTGTGTATACATATTTATATATATATATATATATACGTGCATATATATATATATAATTCAAACATCTTCTGAGCTAAATGGATAGACAGACAGACAGATAGATAGATAGATAGATAGATAGATAGATAGATAGATAGATAGATAGATAGATNTGGATGGATGGATGGATGGATGGATGGATGGATGGATGGATGGATGGATGGATGGATGGAGGGATGGATGAATGGATGGATGGATAGATAGATGGATGGATAGCTAGATAGACAGACAGACAGATAGATAGATAGATAGATAGATAGATAGATAGATAGATAGATAGACAGACAGACAGACAGATAGATAGATAGATAGTTGTTGTTCAGTTGTTGAGGCATGTTTGACTTTTTATGATCCTGAAGACCATCCTGGAAACTGAGGCAAACAGGGAGAAGTGACTTGCTCAGCATTACACAACTAGTTTTCTTTGACACCAGATTTAAACTCAGATCTTCCTGACTCCAGACCCAGAGCTCTATCCATGGAGCCTTCTACCTGCTTATATATACATGCACATGTACATCTATAGATACATACACACATAGTGAATATATACATATATGTATTCATATACATGTGTATTATATATACATATATATGTATTTTAGAAAATGAAGACAAGTAACTTTGTGTTAGTTCTGGGATTTCAGCAGGTATAGAATATCAGATTTTTAGTATTAATTTTAATATAATTTCATGCTTAATAGAGGGGGAAATATACCTTTACAGGGAAGGGAACTCCTAAGTGCACTATTTAGGATGCTACTTTTATATCCATGTTAATAAAATGAAAAATTAAACTAATGCTTTAACCTGACATAACCGTTTACCCATCTTAATTCAGAACCTCAAGTTTTCAGTGCCTATTGCCTTTAAGGGTCTGAAGGAGATAGATGAATATTATGTAAATTAATAAAATTATCATTTTCATCAAATCAAACTTTCACAGGCATCAGAAATTCTAGAGGAGCTAGGGTGGAAACTTGCTTATATTAGTTGCCAATGCAAGGCACCTCTTTTAACACCCAAATTGTATATTTGCAAAAACAAATGGGCGCCAGAGGAAGTTACTGCCACAGGCAATCTGCGTTACTGTTTCTGGTATGTATCTTCATAGAAAATTTATGGGGAAAATTCCTTCAAATTTTCCATAGCCAATTCCAGTGTTTAGCATATATTTGGGTATGTATGGAGCTTGATAGAATCTGAAAAATGACAAGCCAGATGAATTTATAATGTTTATTTTCCATTGAGTAGATTAAGTAGATTCCACTGCAGGATTAGAAAAGGAAGAAAATTATATTAGTCAGCTGCAGGAGCAATAGGGCCACTGAAAAGGAGCCTGAGAAATACTTTTAACATTTGCTACAAGCATAATTCATCTAGCGTGATATAGAGAGCTCACCTAGAAGTCAGGAAGAACTTGGTTCAAATTTGACCTCTGACACACACTGGCTTAGTGACCAGTGGTCAAGTTACTTAACTTCTTGATATCCTAGGGAATTCTCTAAGACTATAAATTGCAGAGAAAATGCTCCCCTTCTGTGGTAAAAGTGGAAGTTTCTTCTCCTAGTGGTTCCTTTTTCCAATGTAATTACAGGTCTAGTCCTTCTCCCACTAGTTTATTCAATAGTCAAAAGCCATGATATCGAAACATTTCTTGATTGGATCATTAATATCTATGACTTATGGAATTAGAGGCATTTCTGATAGAGTTCAAGGAAAATAATTATTCTCTGAAATTATTGACAAAATAAGTCAAATAATATTAAAAGCAAGGAGAAAGTACAGGCCAGACAGGGAAATAAAAGAAAATCTCAAGTGCAATCACTGTATTAAATAAATTGTTTGCTTCTCAATACATCTACCACTTCCAATAAGTCCTTGTTTACTTTTAAAATATAGTCAGAGTATGGCCAATAAATAAACAAATAAATAAATAGCTATTATTTAAGCAGGATAGAGATTCACTGCCAAGTTATAGAGCTGATTATAATAGTTAAGATGCCAACGAATCATAGAATTCCAAATCAGCTGGACATCTAGACATCCACTTTTTAAAGTTAAATTATCCAAAGTACAAAAGCACATCTTGGCATAACACAGATCTTGGAATAATATATTCAACAAACTTAGGGACAAGAAACATCCCAAGATAGAAACAGATGTTAGGTGGCGGTTAGAGGAGGATGTACACGGTGGTGAGGTGGAGTGGCACAGAAAATATTTAGCATCATTCTGTTGTACATATGTAATAAGCCAATCAGGGTTTTTTTTTAATATTATTTGGTTGGGACAATGAAAATCTTATATTGTTGTAGTCCTAATACATTTCTACAAGGTAGCAGGCTTCTTTATATATCACTGTAAAGATTATATGAAGATTATAGGAGTCTGTGTGCTCTATGCTGTACAAGAGGAAAATCAATTTTTCATTCCTCTGAAAAGCTCACAACACAACTGGAATTTTACCTGAACCAAGTAAACAAAATTATCATCTAACCTGAATAAGAAAAATGTACGAGAAAGTCTTTATCTTTCTATTTTCAACTCTCCTATTATTTTCTAAGTTTGACTGATTTTTTCAAGGGATGGAATTGTTATGGGAAAATCTGAGATGAACCCTGTAGAAACCATGCTTGAGGGTTTATAATAGAAACATTTTAAAATTTAAATTACCAGTGAAAGATTGGAGTTGTAGAGTTAGGAAGCTGTAATTTTTTTTGCCTTTTATTTTCTGTGAAAAGCTCTGTTCCACGCAGCCTCAGCTTCTCAGCCAGGTTTGTCTAATTTTATAATAGTTGAAGCGATTGAGATGTGAGCAGGTCAGATCTAACTTGCCAAGGTCACAGTAATGAGCTGCTAACCTTCCAGGATCTAGAACCCAAGAAAAAGCAGCCCCAAACAAGGGCTTTTCTTAGGTGAAAAGAACAAAAGACCATGACAGTTTTCTGGCCTGTTGTGATTTAAAGACCAACTGGGGCTTGGAAGGTAGCCTGGAGTTGTTTCTGAATCACATGTAGGCTTTCTTTACAAAGTCTGGGTCTACACATCTGAGGAAACACAGTTTCTGCAGCTATATCAGAAACTATCCTTATGGTTCACTGCTGTCAGAATTTATAATCAATATGGGTCTCTACGGCACTGTTGATCATACTGCAATGCATAGTGATCATTAAGCTCCATGACAGCAGACAATATTTATTTTTTTTCTGCAGCTGCCATCATTTTCCAACAATCAGACAGAAACAAAGTGAAGAGCTGTTGACCTCGCTCCCAATATTAGAACAAAAGTCAAAGGAGCATAAAAATGATCTGAACAAAATTTCTGTTTGAATGAAATGTGGAGTCTAGCCAGGCCCAGATAAAACATGGAACTTGGAATCATGAGGACTTGAGTTCAAATCTTGTACCCAAAGCTTACTAGCAATATCACCCTAGGCAAATCTTTTATCTTCTCTATTCTTCAGACATCTATGAATGACTTTAAGGTTCGCTGTATCTCTAAATTCACAAAAGTATCATTCTATAATCCTTCATGGAGCAATTTCTTAAATGGATGTTCAGGAAAACAATTTAGTTTGCCTGAATACCCCACAATGCTGACAACATTGGCTATATATGTGTATATATATATATATATATATATATATATATATATATAGCCAGAATATTCAGAGTAATCAGAATTCTTAATGTTGAAACCATAGACAGTGGACAAAAGTCCATTCTACCAATGGAAGAAGTTTTCTTTTAAGTGTTTCATTTAAAGTGCTTCATTATTAATTAAATGCTTAGACAGATAACTTTCCCTTAAATAGGGCTAATACAAACTGCCCCAGAGGAGGGAGAAAAGTTCATTGCAAACTCTAAAGTGCTATATCAATGCCAGAGCTTAACATTTTTAGATTTTACTCTCACATACATATACCAGATCATTCAACAGCCATCTGAGTTTAGTAGTGGAAATATAATTATATCTATTTAGTAAGATCAAATGAGAGAACTAACATACTACTCCTTGTAAATGTTATAGCACATTATACATGCTAGCCATTTTCAAGCAACTTGGCTATCATGAAAGAGGTGGTAAATACCAGAGTTAAGATTTGAAGTTGCCTCTCAATAATAATAACACTATATATTTAATATTCTCCCTCTTTATTTTCTTCAGAACCAGGTTTCATCAATGAGGAGAATTCCCTATGTGAAAACTCTATCCACCAATCCAAACTGACAACTCAGCTACCAGTCTTAGAGCTTTGATTAAGATACCAATAGGTAAAAGAATGGGCCCAAACACACGTAGATACTATTTATAAGAAGAGACAAAATTTGATCCTAAATTTCCTAACTCAAGGAGAAGCCATCTATACATTATATTATACTGATCCTCACTCTGCATATGATTATTATTAAAATTTCCAAGGCATATATTGAGTAAATAAATTCATATATAAAAGAAAGGCAGACTAAAATTGTCCAATCAACAAGATTTTATTAACTACTAGATAAAAACAGCCCCTGCTCTCAATAAGTTCACAGCCTAATGGAGAAGATAACACGAAAATTATTTTGCAAAAACATGATGAATACAATCATATTCAAACAAGGATAAATTGGTGGTAGTCTCAAAGGAAGACACTAATATTTTTAATGTATTTTTTCTTTTAAATATATTAATTTTTTATCTATTTCTCTATTACGTGCAAAAAAACATTCATTTTTTATTTGTTTTAAATTCTCTCCCACTGTCCATTCTTCCCCATCCCTTGAAAAGCAAGTAACATGTAAATTATACATGTGAAGTCACACAAAACCCATTTCCATATTAATCATGTTGCAAAATAAAATATACTAAAAAATCAAGAAAAATAAAGTATGTAAAAAGTATGAGTTAAACTGCACTCAGAGTTCATCAATTGTCTTTGGAGGTGGAAAGCATTTTTCATCATAGGTCTTTTTGAATTGTCTTGGATATGTGTTTGTCTTGATCAGATCTATTTTTCACATGTATATTATATAAATGGAAATGTACCTTTGAACTACATACCCCAGAATTCCATTAGTATTTCCCAGAATTCCTTTTAATCTCTCCACCACATTGCCTGGTCAGGTTTTGCATATAGTTTGCTGTAACCTCTTTCCACTCTCTTTCCTCTCACATGTGTGGTCAGGGAAGTGGCTTTTTCTTTACTGAGCTTTGCTGGTTTTCCTTTCGCTTTAGTTATTATTAATGAACTTTATAAAATAAAATACTTATATATTAATTTTAATCTTTACAATATACAATTTTAAATATTCATTTTCTGACATTTTGCTATCCATGTTCTCTCCATCACTTCTATACATCCCACTCCCCAGAAGGCAGGTAATATAAGTTGTACATATATTATCATATTTTACATATTTTCATGTTCATCATGTTGTGAAACAAGGCACAAAGTGTTTTAAACTAGGAAAAATCATGGAAGAAATAAAGTGAAGAATGATATGTTTCAATCTGCCTTCAGACTCCATCTGTTTCTTCTTTGGTGCTGGATATCCTTTTGCCTCATGATTCCTCACAAGTTGTTCTGGAATCTAGATCCTTGCCTTGTTGATAGTATTTAAGTCATTCACAACTGATCATCATAAATTGTTGTTACTGTGTATAACACACTCCTGTTTCTGCTCACTTCACTTTGCATCACCTCATATAAATCTTTCCAGTCTTTTTTTTTTATCATCTTGTTTATCATTTATGGCACCATAGTATTCCATTACAAGCATATACTACAACTTGTTCAGTCATTCTCCAACTGATGGACATCTCTTCAGTTTCCAATGTTTTGTGACTACACAAAAGGCTGCTATAAATATTTTTGTTCAGGCAGGTTCTTTTCCCTTTCTTTAATCTCTTCAGGATACAGACCTAATGGTGGATCAAAGAGTGTATATAGTTTTATGTCCATTAGGCATAGTTCCAGATTGCTCTCCAGAGAATGATTGTATCTATTCACAGTTCCACCAACAGTGTATTAGCATCCCAATTTTTCCATATCCCCTCCAACATTTATCATTTTCCTGTTTTGTTATGTTAACCAGTCTGGTGGGTATGAAATGCTATCTTGAAGCTGCTTTAATTTGCATTTACTTAATTAACAGTGATCTAAAGCATTTTTATATGACTAAAGATGGTTTTAATTTCTTCATCTGAGAATAATTTGTTCTTATCTGTTGACCATTTGTCAATTGTGAAATGCTTTGTATTCTTATAAATGTGATTCAATTCTCTACATATTTCAGAAACAGAGACTTCCTGTAAGATTTTTGCCATTTATTTTTGCCTTGGTTGCATTGCTTTTGTTTCAGAAGAAATTTTTTTATTTAATATAGTCAAAATTATGTATTTTACATCTCAAAATATTCTCTGTCTTTTTCAATCTAATTTTTTCCCTTATCTATGAATCTGACATGTACACTCTTTTGGATTTCCCTAATTTGTTTATGTTATTACTATTTATTTCTAAATTATGTATTCACTGTGACTTTGCCTTGGGACATGGCATGAGGTCTTGGTCTGTGCCTAATTTTTGCTATAATGTTTTCCTTCTTTCCCAGCAGTTTTTGTCAATTAGTGAGTTTTTCTTCCAAAATCTTAAATCTTTGGTTTTGTCAAGCACTAGGTTACTATGGTTAGTTTTCATTGCATGTTGAGTGCTTAATCTATTCCACTGGTCCTCCATTCTATTTCTTAGCCAGTACCAGATTGTTTTTATGGTTGCTGCTTTATAATATAGTTTGAGATCTGGTATAGCTAAGCCACCTTTCTTCATATTTTTTCCATTAATTCTCTTGATAGTCTAGGTCTTTTGTTCTTCCAGAGATTTGAGACTTTCATTGTTGATCACCAGAGGCACTAGTATTATAGGAGAGTTGGAAAGATTTTTTTTTTTTGTAGAAGGTAGGATTTTAGCTAACATTTGCAAGAAGCCAAGGAAGTTAGGAGGCCTCAGAGAAGAATCAGGAGAGCAATCCAGACATGAAAATCAGCCAGTGAAATGCAGGGAATCAAGAAATGGAATAGCTTATTCGAGGAATAGTAAGGAAGCCTGGATCACTGTTTATATGGCAGAGAATATAATATAGGACTGGAAAGATAGGAAAAGGTCAGTTTATGAGGGGCATTAAAAACCATACAGAAAATTTTATATTTGATTCTGTAAGTAACAGGGTATTACTGGAGTTGTTTGAATTGGGTGAGGGTGACCTTGTTGGACCTGAGTTTTAGGAAGGTCACTTTTATAGTTGAGTGGGGAGAATAGCCTACAATGGAAAAAGACATGAGACAGAGAGACCAAAAAGAAAGACATTGCCACAGTGCAGACATGAGATGATAATGTTTGTGGCAATGGCACAAGAGAAAATAGGGGATATAGAAGTGTTGAAAGGTACAACTGATGGAGTTGGGGAGAGGGGAATAAGTATTTATATATCACCTATTATGTGCCAGGCAGTATACTAAGCATTTTACAAATATTATCACATTTGATCTTATCAACAAATTGGCAGTAGGACAAGAGACCTGATAAAAATAATGAAGAGTTGAGGATGACAACCTAGGATAACACCCTATCCTGAGTGACTAGGAGAATGGTGGTATCTTCAATAGTAATGTGAAAGTTAGGAAGAGGGGGAGAGTTTTGGAAGAAAAATAATGAGTTCAGTGAATAGAAACATTAACAGGATAAAATAGGATAAAATAATGAATGGATAGAAAGCCAGCCTCATAATCAAAAAAACCTGTGTTGAAGTCTCACTTTTTGAAAAATACTGGTTCTATGATCCTGAAAAAGGCACTTAATTGCTTAGTACTCCAGGCAAGTCTCTAAGTGTATAAATTGCAAAAAATTGACAATTTGAATTTGTATCTGTGGTTTCCTCTCCAAGAGTTTCTTGTACCAATAAATATCATATCTAGAAACATCCCCCCCAAAAAAAACCATAAATAACAGAAAAAACATATGTTTTCAGGTAAAAATAAGCTATACTCAGGTAATATGTTATTATAGAAACATACCAGAACCATTCCTTTTGTTTCTCTGATAAGTACTATACAATTATTAATCTCACAACAATCCCCAGAAGTAGGTCCTATTATTATCCTTGTTTTACAAAGGAGGAAACTGAATCAAACAGAGGTTGTGACTTGCCAAGGATCACACAATGTTAGAGGATGAATTTGAACTTGGTCCTCCAAACACTAGGCTCAGGGTTCTATCTATTATAACACTTTATTGCCTCTAAAAGAGACATAGAAGAAAAATAGAGAGAGGTAAGAGTAGATATGATATGAACTGGTATGAAGCAAAGTAAGCAGAATGAGGAAAACAATATTCACAATGACCACAATAATTTGAATGGGAGGAAGAGAAACAACAGAAACTAAATCTATTTGTTGTGCAGACATTTCAGTTGTGTCTGACACTTCATGACCCCGTTTGAGTTTTCTTGGCAAAAATACTAGGGTGGTTTGCCATTTCCTTCTCCAAATCTTGAAGTGGTTTAATTAAAATAGCCCATATTGGCCAGAAGACAGATTATGAAAATATACTTCCATCTCTTTGTCATTTTTATTCAGATATATGGGGTGACTTTCTGCGTGAAAGAGAACAAAAGATACATAATGAAATTAAGATGACAAAAAGCAAAGGATGTCAATAAAGTTTTTAAAATAAGTAAAATAAAATGTGTATAGCAGTATTTATTGAAAAGGGTTGCTAGGAAGAAAATTATTTACATGATCTATGAAATATCATATACATATTTTTGTTTTTAAACAAAAGAGGGATAAGAAATGCTCTTTTCCTTTACTTGGTGTAAGGAACTTCCAAGGAAGGAATCTCCTTCTCCCAGTGGAGGTCTATAATTTCTCTGTAACTTACATTCTTGAAGAACTGACAGAGCTCTGAGAGTCTAACTTATTTAGGGTAACAGAGAAAGCAGATTTCAAAGATGGGATTTGTGTGGTAATGAATAAGACTCTGATATGGTAACTGGTACTTGTCCCCTGCCTGTTAGATGTCCAAACTTTTCAATGAGAAGTGCTGCCAGGATGCTGAGGCTGTTTGGGGTACTCTGCAGATCCAGCGTCTCTGGGTACCCAGAGAACTCAGGGCCTTTCTCCTCCTGATCCTCCCTGATTGAGCAACACCGTGAAGGCCTCTGTAGAGCTCACTATCAATGTATTCAGGCACTCCAGTTTTAACACAAAGGCCAGGATAGTTGTCAAGTCAAGTCCAGCGCATCTTACATGGATGAAATTTTATTTGACAGACATCTGGGGGCACAAGCAATTTGACCCTTCCTAAGCAGAGAAGGCTGAATTCAGGAAGGCTGTACCTTTGATCCCTAATTCCAAGGGAGCAAAATGGAACTTGGATTTGGACTCATCCAGTGGCAGTAGCAACACCCTTCCCCATAACCCAATGAAGAAAAATAAATATAAGCTTCTCTGTCAGACACTATCCTACTGCAGTAAGACCTTCTTTGGCACATGAAAGAACCCATCAAGGAAGCATAGTGGATAAAGAAGGATGAAGTTCCAAGACCTCTTCCATACCCCACTATCCCTGTATCTGTGCCCTACGGTAGTTGTTCATTCCATTCTACGAAGAAATCACTGTGGAACATTCACCCTTTGGTTTCCTCAGTTCAAAAGAACAGGAACAAGTCAAAAATTTGAGAGAAGGTCTTGAACAGGCTGGACTCTCCAGGCCCTCTCAAGAATGTGTGTTCCTGGTCATTCACCCACTTGAAATCCTCTCCTGCGGGTACTCCCTTGCCATCTATTCCCCACAAACTGGGCAGGTAGCAGCAGGCTTGGGTTCAGTCAAATGCAGTGACTTTCCACAGGCCATTAGTGACCCCCCCCCACTCCCAGAGTTGGTTCTATCACTTTCTCAGAATCATCTAATCCTCAGAAGTATTCAGCCACCCCCAAGCCAAAGCCACTCTGGAAATAATTTATGATTCTTGCCTTGATGTCAACTCTGGGATTATGGGACAGGAGCATGGGCTTAATACCAGGCTTTAATTTTATACCAGCCTAAAGAGCTTTTCTCATGAAAATGGGAAAGGAAAGGAGCATCTATAGGCTCCCCAGTTCTTGAGAACAGACCTAACTTATTCACATACATATTCAATATCAGCTTTAAGGAGGGTCAATGCACAGAACTCAAACTATGGGAGAGATGGTCTTGTTCCTCATTTTACCCTGTTCCCTTTTCCATAGGTGGAGGAAGTCACCATGCTATCCAACTTTATAATTGCCAAAAAAAAATCAAGAGAGAAATAGATCTAAGTGGTTTTTAACTACCCAGGATTTGAAACTAAAAAGTCTATGCCTTTAACATGGAAAGATTTAACAGTTGATTCTGTTGGTGGTATTATAGAGTAGTTCACAGTTTTATCTGCTTAATTCTAATCATTTAAATATGTATACATATACAAAATATATATGATACCTTAGACTATATATGATATGATGTCTTTGTTGTTCAGTCATTTTCAGTTGTAACTCCATTTGGGGTTTTCTTGGCAAAGATATTGGAATTGTTTGCCATTTCCTTCTCCAATTCATTTTACAGATGAAGAAACTGAGGCAAACAGGGTTAAGAGATTTGCCCTACCTCATTTTATAGATCAAGAAACTGAGGCAAACAGGGTTAAGAGAGTCACACAACAGTTAATGTCTGAGGTCAGAGTTGAGCTCAGGAAGATGAGTCTGACTCTAAGTCTGCCACTCTATCCACTATACCACCTAATGCCCCTACTACATATAATGCTATACACTATATATAATACTATACACTATATATGTATTATGATATTACAGTATGGTATATGGTATAGTAGACAGAAGACTTTACCTGGAATCAGAAAGACAGGTTCAATTCATCTGCTTTCATTTACTACATATATGCTCATAGATGACCCTGTTATATTCCTGATAATTCTGCAACAAAGCAGAGTATTGGTTTGGTGAACTTAGGCCACCTGAGTTATAATTCTGGCTTTCTAATACACTATTTCTTATATGACCTAAATACAGCTTTTGGGCCTCAGTTTCTTTATCCATAAAAAGAACAAGTTGGGCTAAATGACTTCTAGCTTAAATAGACTTACAGCTCTAAATATATAATATTTTAAGTCAGATTTCTAATTGGCAATAGTGGAGGGAGACTGAGACCTCCTTCAAATATGCAGGTAGCATTTCCAGTCTGCTTCACAGTTTTGTTGGAGGAAAAGCATTTTGTAAACCCAGAGAAATGTGAACCATTTTTATTACAATTAATTAGACTATAAAGGGAAAGCAATAAAGACTAATCTATTAGGAGGATCATTAAGGAGCTTTGTTTCCAAGCATGCTTTTAGATATCCTATTTTTACAGTTAGAGGGTACAAGCATTACAAAAGAAAAAAAAACTATCCAGGTATTTTACTTTTTTCAGTTCCTTAATAAATTACATGGTGTAGCTCTTGGAAGGAAGGTGAGATATGACCTTACTTAACTAGGCAGTCTTTAAGAATTGCATAAAATCCTCTGAATGTCCCATTTTATATAGCAAAAGCATGACAAAGCCAATGTAAGTTTGATCTTTATTGAATATGTTAATAAAGTTAGGGTCCTGATGAAACTTAAACAATCAGACAAATATAAATCAATACAATGTGTGAACTGATATGGACATTTTCAAGGAGTCACCCACTGCTCCTCAAAACTTTGTGCTTGTTTTCAGTTATCTTTGAGAAACTGAATTCCTCTATTTCTTCTTTTCCTTCTGTTCCCTTCCCTTCTGTTTCCTTTCCTTCCTTCCTTTCTTTCTTCCTCCCTTCCTCCCTTTCTCCATTCCTTCCTTTTTTCCTTCTTTCCTTCCTCCCTCCCTCCTTCCCTTTTTTCTTTCCTTCCTCCCTCCCTCCCTTCCTTCCTTCTTTCCTTCCTTTTTTCCTACCTTCCTTTTTCCTTCCTTCCTTTTTTCCTTCTTTCCTTCCTTCTTCCCTCCCTCCCTCCCTGGGGCCCAGGCGGGAGGAGAAGCAGGAAGCTAAGGAATTGTGGGGTAGAAGTGGAGATGGGAAAACCAATAAGATTAGGCATCCCATCTCCAACGATAAGTACCTATGGCAAAATGTCACCATCATAAACTAAACTGGTTAGTTCTGCCACAGATGACAGGGAGCCCATCCTTTGAAGTTCCCAAGCTTCTCCTCCACCAGGGAACAGGTAGATTCCTCAGTTCTTGAGGAGGACAGTTTGGTTTTTCTACATGAGAGAGTATATGTGTGGCCACACCAAGATGTACAGGCATATCCATTTGTATGTGTGTGCGTGCATGTATATACATATGTGGGTATATGGACATATATGT
Source organism: Gracilinanus agilis (assembly GCF_016433145.1). NCBI lineage: Eukaryota > Metazoa > Chordata > Mammalia > Didelphimorphia > Didelphidae > Gracilinanus > Gracilinanus agilis. Next base: position 259,936,454 of record NC_058131.1, read on the forward strand.
AAATACACACAAATGTTTGTGGAATGTATGTATAAATACATATAATATTTTTTGCTGAATTCCAACATTTCCCTTTGGTCAGCAGACAGTTGGTATCTACACATATTTTGACAGTGCTCTGTCAAGTAGATTGTTCTAAGGCTTGGTCCCATAAGCTCTATCTCGCTTTTCTTCTTATTTATAAAAAGACACACCATCTGCTTTCAGAGATTCAAAAGGGGACTACAGTATCTAGTGGGAATTTTATCATATGTTAGCCATTTTTTGTGAGAGCTTCTGAAACATTTTGACTAACTCCAAGCCCATCTCCTCTTAGTGTCATGTCTGAAAAATGCATTGAGGATGCTGTATGTCAAGAGAATGCAAACATTTCCCATCATTTGTCTCAATTCATACTTAAATTCCAACACTCTTCTTTGGAATCAGTGTTCTGTGATTTTTATTTCAGCCTTTCTATCTTTTTTCTCCATCACAATAAAATAAAGCATGTTCTTTTAAGAACAGAGATTGTGATTCTTCTTCGGATTCTGCTGTTGGTTAGAAATAGAGTGGTGAAAAAAAATAAGTTGTAACTTTCTATTTGGGAAATTTACTGTAACTCATCAGTCCTGTTCTCACATAAGTAAAATATAAAATACAGCAATTCATTACTAAAATATTTGTTGTGATTTTTGAGGTCTTGTGATATGTTGAGTCAAGATAGAAAGCTGGCCTCATTCAACTCCTTCCTCTGACAATTAGTAGTTTGATGTCCTTAGGTATAAAAACAGAAATGTAGACTCTTCAAGAAGCTGTAAGCAGTACTCAAAGATTATAAAATATAAGAGTTGGTGGGTGGATTTTCCACACTAGGAGCTGTCCAGAACAGGAAGAAATCACAAGTGGGACCAAAAATGTATGCTTTTGACATGGGTATTTGATTACAGAAGTGTTTTAGTAGCTACGTAAAGTTACAATTGTGCCTGGTGGCAATTAGTTTGTTCTAATTAGACATAATATGGTTATTTCAACTTTCTCTGCACAGCATAAGAAGGAAAGAACAATTATCTGACATTATTCACAGTAGAAAAAAGTACTAAGAGGACAGGCAAAGTGATGTAGTCAATTGAGAGCTGGTTTTAGAGCCAGAAAGCCCTGAGTTCAAGTCCTACATTTGACCTATATTAACTGAATGACTGTAAGAAAGACATTTAATCTTTCAGGGCCTTCAGAAGACAACTAAAATTATAAATTATAAAACAGTGACTAACAGGCATTAGTGGAGGGATGTGTATAATTAAGAGTCTTTGGCAATGATGAAATCTCAAATGCAATAAAAAAAAGTGTTTCCTGGCTTACTATCAAACTTGTGTTTTTATTACCTTTTAGCAGTATGGGGGAAATCATCTTGGGGGGCAAATAAGAAAGTAACTGGAGTCAACTTCCCTTTGGTAGACACAGCTATCTAAATAAAGGTAGAAAATCTGCCTGCCTATTTCTAAGTTCTCAGTGTCACCATCAATTAAAGCCATAAATGATTAGGGTAAAAGAAAGGAAAAAGTTAGCTGGTATAACCATCCCATCAGCTTTATCCTTGTACAGAACACCTTGTTATTTAGAGAGAAAACTATCAAGCCACAAAAGAGAATTACTACAAAAGTTTAGTCCCCATTCAGACATCTTGAATAAAGAAGATTATTCATATAAAGGCATCAAATAATGTCAATAATCCTGTGTGATGCTTACATATTACTAAAGGTTTTAAGCAGGTGATTATGGAGTTAAGCAGGATCTACCCCCAATTTAGTGACATTCTGTCAACAAACACGGTAGGATCCAAGGGCTATACAGAAGAGCCTGCCTTTTAACTTTCCAGGTCAGGCCATTTCTGTCTGTCAGGCAAATACAATAGGAATTACTCAATTTAACACCATTTCAGTTCTAATTGAATTCCATTTGCTAAATCCTGAATAAATACATTACAACTGCGGCTTCGGTCAAACAGAGAAATAGCCATCTTTTAATGACTCCCCTGTGGATTGAATGCCTATTCTATCTGTTGAAATAATGATTCCTACATCAGTGGAATATATTTAAAGGATAATAGTTATTTAAACATGCCAAGTCTTTATAGAGCAGATAAGTATTTTAATTTGCATTTATGAAAATCAAAAAGCTAGATGAGGCATTTGCCATTTTCTCTACACTTGAAAGCATCAATGAAAAGTAATTCACCTCCCCCCACCAAAAAAATCAGAGATATGAGAAGTAAAGAAACCTGAAAAAAATGGTCATGGTCACACTGTTCATTCTTTCAACAAACTAAGGCCAATCCATATTCTCGCATTATGTCTGGCCAGATACAAAACAGTCATACTAAATAAACTAAATAAAGAAAATAAAATCATAGCTTACATTTATATACACTTTGAGGTGTATAAAACATATTATATACATACCTTATTTGATCTTCCCAACAACTTTATGAAGTAGATATAATTATTAAGCCTTCTCCCTCTTTTTGCCATTATTTCTTTTACTGTCATAGATCAGTCTCTCACAAAAAAACCTCTCTAAACCCAGATTAATTAATTCCATTACTTAATCTTTTCTTCTTTATTAAACTTTCTGTGTTCCTATTGTTGGGAAGGGGTTTACAAATTTAATATTTTTTCATGTTTTTTTAATTTTACAAGAATGCCTCAAATGCCTCTCTATTAATTGAAAGCTCATTAATTTTTTGGATGTTGATTTTCAAACTCAGGATTACAGGATTTATTATTTTGGTTTGCATACTGAGCTCTCTCATTTTTCAGAATTTCTATTCTATTCCAGTGGTACTGCCTAATGGTGGTGAAATAGTTTTGCATTATTTTAATTTCCTTTCCATTATATTGAAGGGTCATTCTCCTGACTGCCTACAGAATTTATTGCTTATTATTTAGAATTGTATAATTTAAATCCTAGGTATCTTAGAATAAAAAACCAGGGATGTACATATATATGTATATATGTATGTGTATACATATATATGCATATATACACATGCCTATGTATATGTGTGTGTATTCAACTGCATGTTAATATGGACAATAAGAATTCTTTATTGACATTTTCAGCCAGCTCTTTGAGGTTATGGATCTCCTTCATAAATTAAAATAGCATATCAATATAATGTGTATATGCACACTTTTTATTGGAGATGATCTGCAAACTCTTTCAACTGGTGATTTATTTTATTTTTCAAGAAGTTCTTTGCAATTTTACTGTATCCCTTTCTACATTATGATATTCAGTTTTTTGTTGATTATTACTATTTTTCATCTTCTAGGAGACCTATGAACCTTGAATTTCCTCTGCATGTTCTGTCTTTGAGATCAGATTCATTCAGGAAGTGTGTGTTCTTAAAATGTTGCCTTTTTCCCTCTCTTCTGCCTGAATATCTTCCACTTCATTATTTTTGCATTCTAAATCTATTACTCTCCCCTTTGCCTCTTTGTAAAAACTTCCCATCGTGGATACATTTTATTATTTTGTAATCTGATCATTTTATTTCTGCTTTGAGAGCTATAAATTCTAACATTTGTGTCTACCTAAATAGTTCTCTTACACATCTCATTTCTCTTATAAACCATGCTGAGATTTCTCATTGTTTCATGTTTTCTCGAGATTCTACAAGGTATGTGGATTTCATCTGGTATTGGTATATTTTCCTTTGCCTTGTAGTATGTGTTAAGAGATCTCTGCATTCTCTTTCAGAGTTTGTACACATCTTTTCCTCTAGCTTAGGAATCTTGTATGATGATTTATTCAGTTTTGCTCTGAGTTTTTTGGGGGCATTCTACTTAAAATCTTAGCGTTTCTGTTTTTGTTTTGGTGGGTTTTTTTCTTTATGCTTCACCAATTCGTTCCTTTTTTTGACTCTTTCCTCTTTGTTGATAAGCATATCCCCTGGGTTATATTGTGAGTCTTAAAATCCTCCCTAGTCTGGGATTTATGGATCAGTAGAGTGCTAATGGTCTTAAAGTCAGGAAGATTTGAGTTTGAATCCTGCCTCAGATACTTTCAAGCTATGTGACCCTGGACAAGTAACTTGTTCTCTCTAAGCCTCAATATATTCATCTATATGATAAAGATAATAATAGCACTTCACAAGATTGTTGTGAGGATAAAATAAATGAAATATATATGTATAAGAATATTATGTATTACATGTATATAATTAACATAATTATATATTATGTATATATGTATAAAATTCTAGCTATTATGATTGCTATTATTGAAGGAACTTTATAATTTCCCAGTGAAAATCAGGTCTCCTCTTCATGTTCAATTCTGGACCCCATTAATTATCCTTTTGTCATTGCATATGAACTAATTAATTATCTCTGTAGATTGTCTATCCAATGACATATTATATAGTCAGGACAACTGACATTCTTTACGCATTCTTTTTTTTCTTTGTGAATAAGTAAGCCAAACTTCTCTTTGTTCTTATGGGTTTCATTCAAAAGGCTTGCTGTATTTGGACACAATACAATTAGTGTAATAACATCTATAGATGCATGTATCTGGAGGCCTTTATCATCTAATTCAAGCACATCCCTGACTTAAACTGTTTCCTAAATCTTCCATTGCTTAAACTTTTCTCACCTCCCTAGAAGGAATAAACGCCTTTATCAAATATGACTCTTCCTGGATTATACCTCATCTGACATTAACGATTAACATCATCAAATATAGTTATCAATTTTATGTCACTCAAGGAATCGCGTATTATTTTGAAAAATACATTAGAATCTCTCTGATGAAGTTGAGCGTTTAAGCTGGTATTTTCTCAAGTGAATAAAAAGATTTTGTTATTGATTTATAGTTACCAAATAATCACTGTGGTGTCTCATATCCTACAACATTTAGTCCATTTTGTGATGGAACAGGTGAGACCCATTTGTGGAATTTCACTTTGAGAAGCCTCCTTGTTCTCTTCTAATTCCTTCAACAATGTTGGTTTTTATGCATATACAAAATATTCTTATAAAAATTTTATACTGATAGGAAAGTGGGCATATGGACCTAAAACATATTGGAAAATAAAATTCCATTGTTGGAAATGAGAAGGGCCAAAGGCTTAGTCTACTTAGAAACTTGACACATATCATAAATATTTTATTTGAGAAATGATTCAAAAGTTACTAGGTAAGAGAGCATTCAATAACATAATAAAATTAAATCGACTGTATTTCAATTGACAGAAAATGATATTTTTTTCTAATGAGTCATTTCTGAATCAATTGTCTGCATAAGATAAGACCATTGACTTGTTAGAATGAACATCAAAATATATACAAAACTAAAAAAAATGAAATAAAATAAGAAAAAGATGCTTCATATACTTAAAACAGTAGTTTAAACTATTTAATCAAGGTATTTCCACTCAAAATGGAACATGAATAGAGGAAATGACATCAATACTGATCATAACTATTTCTGAGAAACATTAAATTGATGTCAATTGCCATAATAAGATAAAGTCTAGGAGGATTATGGTTTTTCTTTTTTAAACCATTAAATGTTTCATATTCTTGTCTAAAAGAGAGATACAGCTATGGGCACTGTAAGTTTGGAATATAAATGATTTGTAAAATTTTAGAGAGGATTATGGTATACTATTATCAGTAGCAGCATCTCAAAAAACAACAAAAAGCAATGCAGAGAAAAAAACAAGTATGAAGAAAGTTTGACATGAGACCCATCTAAGAAATTAGAAAAATATGCTTAGAAATCATGTCTATTTGAGCTATACTTTTGTTAGGTAAAGAAAATAGTTATTTGGAGGGCAATTATCTAATAAAGAGGTCCCTTTAATCAAGAACCATATCTGGGAGAAAAATCTGGATTATATTCACACACATCTCTAAGTATGTATGTCTAGGTATGTATGTCATGTGTATATCTATATCTGTAAAAACATTCCAGACAATTCTAGAAATTACCCAATATTATAAGATTTTCACTATGGTTTATAAATCAAGAACAGAATATTTGTCAAATAGAAGAAAACCAATCAAAGATAACTTTTGTGGAATTAAGTTATAATAGTCAGTAGAATTTCATAAATACTCAAAGATTCCAGGAGAAAATAGTTGGTAGTTGTTGTCCTTTGTAATACAAGAGGATCAAAATTACATCACTGATAGTGTCTTTTGACTCACATTTAAATTGGATTTAACTGAGGCAGAGTTACACAAAGTCATCAGCCTCACTCTCTCTTTCGGAGTCATTGAAGTCCATTGAAATCAAGTAGCAGGGTAAAAGTCAAGATGACAGTTATGATGATCAGGATCCAAAGGATGATGTGTAACCAAGCTCTAAGCACTCCACAGCACCTGTTTCCACTACCCTCATGGCCAATGTAACAAATTGTTCTCATTTACCCCTCCCACCAGGAGAAGTCTTCACATATCTGGGTAGATATTCCCCTAACTCATAAGATGGGTTGGAGGTCTGAAGGTTCCCTCAATTTGGTTTAGCCTGCCTGCTGAGACCACATACCATGATGCGGCCATTGTGCGTATTATAATTTATCAGAGATTTAGATGAAAGTTGGGTGGCTGTTAAACACTGAAGGAAAAAATGACTCTGATAATGGCTTGACAATCCCTAACACCAAAGGTGCTAGTCTTCCCTGAATACCGTGTACACTCCCCAAGAGTAGTTAAATGTATTACAAATTATAAAGATCTATTCAATTCTAAATTATTAAAATGGTCCCAGTTTTCCCTGTTCATTTAGCAAAAAATTGTTAACATCTTATAATGATACTGCATAGTATATACTGGTTTTGCAAATTGGATTATCTAACCTTGACAAATAGCCAGTAACTTAATTAAGAAGCCTAGCAAATTGAGTTGAGCATTAGGTCTTAGTTAATTTTGATTATCTTTAAGTTCAAAATCTCAACATTTTGCTTCTACAAGGATAACAGCTAGGAAATAGAAAATTTTTTGGTAAATATGTTTTACATCAAATTCCACATTTGGTCTCTAGCATTAGAGCTCAGAATGTGCTATGTGAGGAGGTAGAAATAACATTGAAGAAAGCAAAATAGGAAAATCAGCTGGACTAAATCAAATACCCATACTGGGGCTGACACAATTTTGAGAACACTAAAAGATCAATTCTAAATGTGTTTGAAAGACAGAATATCAAAGGTGTGGCAAGAGCTCTCCCAAAATGTGAACAAGAGACACTACAAAAAACTAACAAGGCATATGCATATTCCTTATATCTAGTCAATTTTATGAGAATATTCTCAAACACATATAGTGTATTCTTTTTTGTTTGTTTGTTTGTTTAAACCCTTAACTTCCATCTTGGAGTCAGTACTGGCTCCAAGGCAGAAGAGTGGTAAGGGTAGGCAATGGGGGGTCAAGTGACTTGCCCAGGGTCACACAGCTGGGAAGTGTCTGAGGCCAGATTTGAACCCAGGACCTCCTGTCTCTAGGCCTAACTCTCAATCCACTGAGCTACCCAGCTGCCCCCACATATAGTGTATTCTTGATGAATGTATGAAAAGAGATGAGCTTTTGTAAATTATAATTCACAGAAGGCCACTTCTTTACAGTAATATAATTGACTGAAAGATGATTCAAAAGAGCATGAATGCATCAAAGTTCTCCAGCAATGCATTTCACATGCATTTATTAAAATCATGCATATTTCTGGAAAATATAAACATATAATTTTACTTGATGACTCTCTGATTATTATTATAAAATAAGTTATAAAACAAGGAAGTGAATGATCAGTAAAATTATTTGTGACTATTGTTTGCAAAGTATATCTTGCAGTTGTTTACACCTGCTAGATATAATGCAGAAGTAAAGACAGGAGTCCAATGTGAAAAAGCATAGAGGACATAGAGAAGGATGCCACAGATCTGCTTTTAATTTCATCCATGTCTTAAAAATATTGCATGCTGTGATTAGTAGATATGAGTATTTGAAAAGTCTGGGTGGATAAATTGGTGGCAAAAATAGTGTATAAAACATCTATGTCTAATTTACAATACCCTTTACTAGAAGAGAAGAGTTGTCCAGCTCTGAGTTGTTTGGAAAAGTTACTTCGCTTGGTAGTAAACAAAGAGAAAGCATTTATGGAGCTGATAGACAATATCAGACTGACCTAAGCAATCAAGTTATAGGACAAAATCCTTAGTAACAGCAAGGGAAGCTGCATTTAAAGTCAATATTCCTAGTCAAGAACATATATAGGCCATGCTAGTAGATAGAATTCTATTGTCAAATGATCCCAAGAGAGATTACCACTTCATGCATATACTACTGAGACCAAGAGAGAAGAAAACTTCATTCAAGTAGATTTCATCGAAGAAACTAGGGATAAAACCACTGGAAGATGGAAAAGTATAAGGCCACTCATCCCAGAGAGGCAAAGAAATGTGGGACTTAAAGTCAAGGATTCCTACATCTGGAACAGTGTTAAAGAGATCAAGTTATATTTTACTGTAGTTGTGGATCAGATGAGCAAATGTATTCTGGTACACGAGAAAGAGAAATTTCAGAGTTAATTTGCCAGGAATTGAATTCCATTGGATTGACATCCATGACAGGGTCATTAATATAAACATCTCCAGGTCCCAAAGAATTTAACTTCTGTCCCATTAATCTATTTTTTGTCTTTTTCACTTCTACTCATAAGACCCAACAGTGATAGTGAGGACAGAAGTCCTAGAGCTCCTTGCTACAGCTGATCCCAAGTGACAATTGTAGTCTAATCATTTTAAGAGGAATAATTGCAACATATGTTCTACATCTGTTCAGGTGTTAGATCTCTAAGGACAGCATAAGAAGGACTATCTATATCTTGATTATATATAGGAATGTAAGAATATAGCCCAGATCTGCTATATTTAAATCTTTAGTGTAAGCATTAACACTTCAGATATGAGCAAAAAAAAATCACAGCTTGATTTGTAGTTTTGTCAATTGTCTAGAACTAAGCAAATGATGTCAAAATGTTAATAATGCAGATTAAACTCAAATAGGTCATTTACACAATTAATTTTTTCAGAGAGCTGGTTGTTAAACATTTACTAGCATACCACTGATTGCATCCAATATAGCTTGAAATTCTCAATAGAAATCATGAATGTCAGGACGGTCAACATCTGTGTACAGACTCCATAAACATTTCTAGATTTTCACCATTAGTAGGGAACAACTCAAGATTGTCTGAAATACTGATCCAGGACTTAAGGTACTGTGTTGGAACACAGTATCGAAGTATACTTAGAGTCCATGCCTTTTATAAAGGAAAATAGAGACTGGGAGTGGCAGGCAATATCAATCAAACATTGAACTCTCCATATCAAGTATGGATCCAGAGAAGTTTTATGATACTATGTAAGTCTTCTCTCTGAAGATTGTCTTTCATCAACTAAAACAGATAGAATCATAGATAAGAAGTCAATCTATGAGTAATAATAATACTTGATATCTACATAGCACTTTATGATTGGCAAAATATTTTGTGCACATTATTTCATTTGAAGTTTAAAACGACCCTCATAGGTAAGTACAGGTTTTATTAGACCCATTTTATAGATGAAGGAACTGTGGCACAAAGAGTTTAAATGATTTAGACATGATTACACAGTTAGTAAGTATGAGAGGAAAGATTAGATACTAGATTGCTTATTTCACATCCAATGCTCTATCCATTAGACAGATAAGGACAAAAAATTAGCAACACTATAGTTTATGCAAAGGGTTTTGGAACATTGATAATGAATATTTTTCCTATTGTACTATGTAATCCAAAGGGAACAATCATAAGTGATACAAAGACATACTGTTATGTGACTTTATATTTTAGAAAGTTGTGGCAAAGTGAAGCAATAGGAATCACACTATAATACAACTAGATTAATTCCTTAAAAGCAGCTGGTGTTTGCATGTATTGGAGAGAAAGAGAGTCAGTCTTTTGCTGTGAGGACCTCTTGGGGCATGAATAACCAAGCTTCCACATTGGCCATCTCTGATTTCTTGGCACATACAACAGTTGGGGGGTGCAATGACTGGATTGGTGACAGTGACACCGTATGTCTAACAGTATGTGTGAATGCCTAGAAATAGCACACTTTTGTTTTAGAAAACTGTAATTTTTGAAAATTGAACTGGTTTTTTATGTTCAATTTGTCCATTCTACATTTCTGAGTTTAGAAATTGGAATGCAATATTATAGAAGCTTTCCATGTGGAAAGAAACTCAATAATTGCTCTTAAAATAAAATTAGTTTAAGATTGTGTTAAATTTTTTATTTTATGATTTAATTACCATTGACTAGACTGAATCTCCTTGAAGCTTGACTTTTATTCTTTTTTTAAATTATTTTAAATTTTTATTTTTTAGAAAAAATTTTTCTATGGTTACATGATTCATGTTCTTATTATCCCCTCCATTCCCCCAATACTCCCCCATAGCCGACACACATTTACACTGGTTTTTTCATGTGTTATCAATCAAGACCTATTTCCATATTATTGATAATTACATTAGGGTGGTCATTTAGAGTCTACATCCCAAATCATGTCTGCATCAACCCATGTGTTCAAGCAGTTGTTTTTCTTCTGTGTTTCCACTCCTGTAGTTCTTCCTCTGAATGTGGGTAGTGTTCTTTTCCATAAATCTCTCAGAATTGTCCTGGATCATTGCAATGCTGCTAGTACAGGAGTCCATTCCATTCCATTTTACCACAGTGTATCAGTCTCTGTGTACAATGTTCTTCTGGCTCTGCTCCTTTTCATTCTGCATCAATTCCTGGAGGTCATTCCAGTTCACATGCAATTCCTCCAGTTTATTATTCCTTTTAGCACAGTAGTATTCCATCAACAGCATACACCACAATTTGTTCAGCCATTCCCCAATTGATGGGCATACCCTCGTTTTCCAGTTTTGGGCCACCACAAAGAGTGCGGCTTTAAATATTTTTGTACATGTCTTTTTCCCTATGATCTCTTTGGGGTACAAACCCAGCAATGGTATGCCTGGATCAAAAGACAGGCAATCTTTTAGAGCTCTTTGGGAATAGTTCCAAATTGCCATCCAGGATGGTTGGATCAGTTCACAACTTTTATTCTTAAATTATATTTTTGTTTATCTCTGCCGTGTCCTAAATGGCCCTTAACATAATTATTTATATGTGTCCATTTATGAAACTATGTATTTTAAAAGAATCTGGGACATCATTTCCTAATTTAATATGATGTATAATCTTAGCAGACTGATGTAGTGGAAAGACCAATGTACTAGAAGTCAGACAATGGGGTTTGGGGTCCATCTCTGTGACTTTTTGTGAGCTTGGGTAAGTCTTTTCACTTGTAAGTGCCACATTTTACCACCCGTAAAAGGAATGGCTAGGATTTGTTCATCTTTAAAGTCCTTTCCAAATCTAGAGTCTGTGTTGTTGTTTTTCCCCCATTACAACTAATTTGCTGGGTATAAGCAGGCTATTGTACAGCTAGGTCCCAATTAATACAAATAATTACATAAAGTGGTCACATTATTTGGATTCACATAATATAGTTGTAGTGGACTAGAACCAATTGCCACAATTGTACATAATTATAACTAAAAAGAGTGCAAACACTAAATGGGTCCTGACTTTATATTTTTGGCAGCATATATACATGATATGCATATGTTATTACATATGCATAAATACAAATACATAACACATAATAAATATACATGCTTGTATATATGCACATATGCTGTACATGTGGGCAATTTGCATTACACGATACATGTGTGCCTATAATTATACACATATATGCATAAAATGTATGTATGCATGAACAATATATATGTATGGAAGTAGGCATATAGTTGTTTTGATATACTCCCTGGAATCTTTTCCAAGAACAATCCTAGCTAAATCAGAAAGCTAGCTACCAGTTGATTTATTTAAACATTGAACCATTCAAAGAGCATCAATTAAAGCATGAAGGAGCTGCAATCTATATAAATGAAGAGAGGACCCACACCAAGCCTTTCACAATCTTTCTACCACCTCTCCTTTACAGTTATTTGACTTTCCTCCCTTTCATACAATCTATGTTCCTGACAAGATGGTATACTTGCTTCTAGAATTTTAGTGAGGTGATTGAAAAGAAGCTCTTCATCTGAAGTTTTAGGAAACTTTGTCCTTTTGAATTTTGAAAGGCTCAACTAGAGTTTTAAGCATCAAGTCCTATTTCTAAAAGGGTCTCTTTCTATAACTCCAGCCTGAGAAATGTTTCCTAGGTTGTCCCTTTTGTGTGCCCTCGCTGTAAAGGACTGCACTTTTAAAGTCATTATCATGGGTCATTTCCACATGAATGCTAAGGAGGCAGAACAAGTGAAATATATTAAATTCAGTACTAAAAATTGAAGATATTTGGGGGATGGGCATGTCTTAATTCATTGGACAGATGACTTTCCATGAAAATAAGATTCTGTGTGATAATTTCCCAACCAATCCATTTCCCAAAATGTGTGAGATTTAAATCAGTTGTTTTGTGTCAGAATGGAAGTTTAGCATAGAGGTTCTTAACCTTTGTGAGTGTGTGTTATACATCTCTTTGGCAGTTTGGTGACACCTATTCATCTCTTCTCAAAATAATGTTTTTAAATATATAGAAGAAAGTACATTGGATTAAAATAAAGGAAATCCATTGTACTGAACTATAATTTTCAAAATATTTTTAAACAATTATGGACTTCAGGTTATGAACCCATTAAAAACTCAACAAAAAAAATCTCAGGAGTTATATTGCTATTATCTTTGGCATCAGTATCAGCATGTTCAACATTATTAATTACTACAGCTATATCTAGTTCCATATGAAACAAGATTATTATGAAAAAAATATAGACATAAGTTAGTTCTTATTTACATTCCTTACAATTTTCTGCCTTTCTCCACAACCCAGAGGTAAGGAGGCATGGCCACTTAGAAATAGAAGAGGGTTTTTTTTCCAGGTTAAGATGGTGGCAGAGTAAGAAGCAGTTCTTAACCTCTCCTGACCAAAACACACAAAACTCCTCAAGGGGACATAAAAACAAGTCCAGACGAATGGAGGAACCCCACAACAGGACACAGCGTGGAAGATACGTGGAATCGAGGCATTTCCATGCTATAAAGGGGTGAAACAGCTCTCACTAAATCGCGGGCTGAGCAACCACCCCACCCCCACCCCCTCCACACATAACACCTATAGCACTGAAGCCAGCTAAAAAGAAATAGAGCAAGTTTGGGGCACCCATCGAGTCATTGGCAGCTCTGGGGCCTGTTCCTAAGAGCAGCAAGATTTAGGACCCCTAAAAGCTAACAAATGCACACAAAATCTGAGCGCGGGAGCAGGGCGCAGAGCACGGGCTCAGAACACAGGCACTGGCGGAGGCGTGGGTAGAGGTAGACACAGCCACGAGCTAAAGCTCTGAAACCCTGAGTGGGGAACCAGTGCAGACGGGTATACGACTGTGGAAGCAGCGCCCTGAGACTTGTAAAGAAACCTCCAGCAGAGGATCAAGCAAGGTGGTCCAAAAGGGGGCTTGACCTTGGGAAAAACCAGAACTCAGACCTCAGGAGCCAAAAGACGGCGGACAGACACTGAGCGCAAAGATAAACCTGAGAAGCTGCTGGGCTAATGATGGCTACCCAGTCTCTGGAAGTTCAGAAGAGAAAGAATAACAACAAGAAAAAGAAGTCTTTAACACTCGACAACTTTTACACAGAGAAAATCCAGACAACCGAGCAAACAGAGGAGGAGAACAAACAAGCATCCGGACCCTCCTCAAATAAGGAAAACTCCTCACAAGCTATGGAAGAGTTCAAAACTGAGATTTTGAGGAAAATGGAAGAGATCTGGCAAGAAAATAACTGTTTAAAAGGTAGAATCTTGCAAATGGAAAGTGAGGCTCAGAAACCAAATGAACTGATAAGCAAATTGAACACCAGAGATAACCAGATTGAAAAGGAATACCAGAAGATTATGGCCGAAAACCAGAAGATTATAGCCGAAAACCAGAAGATTACAGCCGAAAACCAGAAGATTACAGCCGAAAACCAAAAGATCATAGCCAAAAACCGAAAGATTATAGCCAAAAACCAATCCCTAAAGGCTAGAATTGAGCAATTAGAAGCTAATGATCTCTCAAGACAACAAGAACAAATAAAACAAAGTCAAAAGACTGAAAAAATAGAAGGAAACATGAAATATCTCAATGAGAGAGTGACAGACCAAGAAAACCGGTCTAGAAGAGACAATTTGAGAATAATTGGTCTTCCAGAAAAACCAGAAATTAATAGAAACCTGGACTCCATACTAACAGAAATAATTCATCAAAATTGCCCTGAAGTCCTACAACAAGAGGGCAATATAGACATTGAAAGGATTCATAGAACACCTGCAACATTTGATCCAGATAAGAAAACACCCAGAAATATAATTGCCAAATTCAAGAGTTTCCAAGCAAAAGAAAAAATCTTACAAGAAGCCAGAAAGAAACAATTCAAATATCAAGGAGCACCAATCAGGATCACACAGGATCTGGCAGCCTCCACGCTAAAAGATCGCAAGGCTTGGAATACAATATTCAGAAAGGCAAGAGAGCTGGGCCTGCAACCACAGATCAACTACCCATCAAAATTGACTATATATTTCCAGGGGAAAGTATGGGCATTCAACAAAATTGAAGAATTCCAGGTATTTGCACAGAAAAGACCAGGGCTAAATGGAAAGTTTGGTATCCAACCACAAAAATTGAGAGAAACATGAAAAGGTAAATAAGATACAGAGGGGAAAGAAAGAAAACTTAAAATTTTTAAATTTGGCTTTTTAAGGGACTCAGTGAAATCTAATTATCTGTATTCCTATGTAGAGAAATGTTATGCATAATTCTCTGTAGTGAACTCTATTCACTATTATAGTATTCACTATTATAGTAATCAGAAGAATAATTCACAGGGTGGGGGTGGAACACTAAATAATGTATGATGACATGGGGGATGGGAAAGAGGGGGTGAATAGCAGGGGACACCAAGAGAAACTTGAGTGAATAAGAAAAATAGGATATTCTATTACACACAAAGAGGGCATGGGAGGGAGAGGGGACAAATACTATTATAAGAAGGAGAGGAAGAGAGCATAGAGAGGTAATAATCAAACCTTACTCTCAGTGTAATTAACCCGGAGAGGGAAGAGTAGCTATACTATCCATTGGGAAATAAAACTCTTATCTTACCCTTCTGAGAAAGTTAGAAGAGATAAACCAAGGGGAGCAGGGGAGTGGGGAGGTCAAAAAAAGGGAGAGGAGAAGGAGACGGAATTCATAAGGCCTTTAAAAACAAAAAAAATAAGGGAGGGGGTAGGAAGGGAAGTTAATCAAGGGAGGGGATAAGGGATAGGGTCTTAATAGCAAACCACTGGTTTAAAAGGAAAAAAGTATAAGGAAAAAGGGGGTAGGAATAGGGGAGGATTCGAAAATGTCAGCAAATGCACAACTGATGATTATAACTCTGAATGTGAATGGGATGAACTCGCTCATAAAACAGAATCAAATACCAGAGTGGATGAGAAACCAAAATCCCACCATATGTTGTCTACAAGAAACACATATGAGGCGGGTGGACATACACAAGTTTAAGGTTCAGGGTTTGAGCAAAATCTTTTGGGCGTCAAATGAGAAAAAGAAGGCAGGAGTGGCTATTATGATTTCTGACAAAGCCAAAGTAAAAATAGATGTGATTAAAAAAGACAGGGAAGGTCATTACATCCTGATTAAAGGCAGTATAAACAATGAGGAAATAACACTGCTCAATATGTATGCACCAAGTGACATAGCACCCAAATTCATAAAGGAGAAACTGGCAGAGCTCAAGAAGGAAATAGATAGGAAAACCATACTAGTGGGAGATCTAAATATTCCTCTGTCAGATCTAGATAAATCAAACCAAAAAATAAATAAGAAATAGTTAAGAGAGGTGAATGAAGTCCTAGAAAAATTAGATTTAATTTATATGTGGAGAAAAATAAATAGGGACAAAAACGAATACACCTTTTCACCTGCACATGGCACATTCACAAAAATTGACCATGTTATAGGGCATAGAATCATTGCAAACAAATGCAAAAGAGCAGAAATAATAAATGTAACCTTCTCAGATCATAATGCAATAAAAATAATAATTAGTGAGGGCACTTGGACAGGAAAATCAAAAACTAATTGGAAATTAAATAATATGATTCTTCAAAACCAATTTGTCAAAGAAGGAATCATAGAAACAATCAACAATTTCATTGAAGAAAATGACAATGATGAGACATCCTACCAAACTCTGTGGGATGCAGCCAAGGCAGTACTCAGGGGGAAATTTATATCCTTGAGTGCATATAT
>NC_058131.1:259957879-259959248 GCF_016433145.1 Gracilinanus agilis
TATCAACAGTCTAACAAACAAAAATCACATGATTATCTCAATAGATGCTGAAAAAGCCTTAGACAAAATACACCACCCATTCCTATTGAAAACACTGAAAAGTATAGGAATAGAAGGACCTTTCCTAAAAATAATAAACAGTATATACCTAAAACCATCAACAAACATCATATGCAATGGGGATAAATTAGAAGCCTTCCCAATAAGATCAGGAGTAAAACAAGGATGCCCATTATCACCTCTATTATTCAACATAGTACTAGAAACACTAGCAGTTGCAATTAGAGAAGAAAAAGAAATTGAAGGCATAAAAATAGGCAAGGAGGAGACTAAGCTATCACTCTTTGCAGATGATATGATGGTCTACTTAAAAAATCCTAGAGAATCAACTAAGAAGCTTGTAGAAATAATCAACAACTTTAGCAAAGTTGCAGGATACAAAAAAATGCACATAAATCATCAGCATTTCTATACATTTCCAACACACTAGAGCAGCAAGAAGTAGAAAGAGAAACACCATTTAAAATCACCCTAGACAATATAAAATACTTAGGAATCTATCTACCAAAACAAACACAGCAATTATATGAAAACAACTACAAAACACTTTCCAAACAAATAAAACTGGATATAAACAATTGGAAAGCCATTGGTAGGACGAGCTAACATAATAAAAATGACAATTCTACCCAAATTAATTTACCTATTTAGCGCCATACCTATCAAGCTACCAAAAAACTTCTTTACTGAATTAGAAAAAACTATAACAAATTTCATTTGGAATAACAAAAGATCAAGAATTTCAAGGGAAATCATGAAAAAAAATGTGAAGGAGGGGGTATTAAACTATACTATAAAGCAGCAGTCATCAAAACAATATGGTACTGGCTAAGAGACAGAGAGGAGGATCAATGGAACAGACTTGGGGTAAATGATATCAGCAAGACAGTGTATGATAAACTCAAAGAGCCCAACTTTTGGGACATGAATCCACTATTTGACAAAAACTGCTGGGAAATTTGGAAAACAATATGGGAGAGATTAGGTCTAGATCAACATCTCACACCCTACACCAAGATAAATTCAGAATGGGTGAACGACTTGAATATAAAGAGAGAAACTATAAACAAGTTAAGTGAACACAGAATAGTTTACTTGTCAGATCAGTGGGAAAGGATAAACTTTAAAACCAAGCAAGAGTTAGAGAAAATTACAAAATGTAAATTAAATGGTTTTGATTATATTAAACTAAAAAGTTTTTGTACAAACAAAAACAATGTAGTCAAAATCAGAAGGGAAACAACAAATTGGGAAAAAAATCTTTATAATGAAAAACTCTGACAGGGGTCTAATTACTCAAATATACAAG
>NC_058131.1:259959348-259959676 GCF_016433145.1 Gracilinanus agilis
TGGAGGGGATGTGGCAAAATTGGGACATTGATGCATTGCTGGTGGAGCTGTGAACTGATCCAGCCATTCTGGCTGGCAATTTGGAATCATGCTCAAAGGGCTATAAAAGAATGCCTGCCCTTTGATCCAGCCATACCATTGCTGGGTTTGTACCCCAAAGAGATCATAAATAAACAGACTTGTACGAAAATATTTATAGCTACGCTTTTTGTTGTGGCAACAAATTGGAAAAGGAGGGTATGTCCTTCAATTGGGGAATGGCTGAACAAACTGTGGTATATGCGGGTGATGGAATACTATTGTGCTAAAAGGAATAATAAACTGGAGA
>NC_058131.1:259959772-260028110 GCF_016433145.1 Gracilinanus agilis
TGGTGGAGCTGTGAACTGATCCAGCCATTCTGGCTGGCAATTTGGAATCATGCTCAAAGGGCTATAAAAGAATGCCTGCCCTTTGATCCAGCCATACCATTGCTGGGTTTGTACCCCAAAGAGATCATAGATAAACAGACTTGTACGAAAATATTCATAGCTGCGCTTTTTGTGGTGGCAACAAATTGGAAAAGGAGGGTATGTCCTTCAATTGGGGAATGGCTGAACAAACTGTGGTATATGCGGGTGATGGAATACTATTGTGCTCAAAGGAATAATAAACTGGAGGAGTTCCAGGCGAACTGGAGAGACCTCCAGGAACAGATGCAGAGCGAAAGGAGCAGAGCCAGAAGAACATTGTACACAGAGACTGATATACTATGGTAAAATTGAATGTAATGGACCTCTGTACCAGCAGCAATACAATGACCCAGGACAATTCTGAGGGATTTATGGTAAAGAACACTGTCCACATTCAGAGGAAGATCTGCAGGAGAGGAAACATATAAGAAAAACAAATGCTTGAACGCATGGGTCGGGGTGGACATGATTGAGGGTGTGGACTCGAAACTACCACACCAATGCAACTACCAACAATTTGGAAATTGGTCTTGATCAAGGACACATGACAAAACTAGTGGAAATGTGCAACGGCCATGGGTGGGGGGAGTGCGGGGGGTGAAGGGGAAAGGAGGAGCATGAATCATTTAACCATGTTAAAAATGAATATTAATAAATGTTTAAAAAAAGAAATAGAAGAGGAAAAAGCTCCATTTTTTCATCAGTGAATCTTTCCTTATAGGAAGGTTTTGATCAAGCTATTCACATTCTTAGATCATTAGCATGAGTGACATATGCATTGTAAAGGAGGAGGAACATAAATTGTTGTTTCATTTGAAAGGAAAGATCACTTCAGTGACAATTGAGACCAAATGCTCATTTCTATTATAAATGATCAACATAGCATCCTGGAAAGTTATATTTGCAATTTAAAAAATCAGCTTAAATGTCACAAAAGGATAAGACCAATTTTTAGAATAAAGACACAATTTGGTATACACACACAAATATACTTTAAATTTCTTGGAAAATTATATGTGATTCAGTGATATACATCAGTTTGTCATTCCTTGTATGGGATGCTCTATCTTCCAACTCTGATCATTCACACTGGTTACCCCACATCCTAGAATATGTTCAACTTCCATCTCTACTTCCTGGATTCCATTGCTTCCTTCAAGTGTCAGTGAAAGGCCTATCTTTTATAAGAAGCCTTTCCCTATCTTCCTTAACTTTAATGCCATCCCTCCAAGATTACCCTCAATGTTTAACAAATGACTCTCTAAGAAAAATAAAATGTACACACACCATACTTTTAAGTTGAATCTGCCTCACTAACATTTTCTCCCTCAGTTTCTTAAGTCTAGACAATCAACAAAACAACAAATCAACCCCAATTTGTAGCATTTGCTGCTTTTTGAAGTGTAAGTGAAAATTTTACAATATGTTCTCATGGATCAATTGGAACTGACCCCAACTCATACTTACTTGTTAATATATTGGTTATACATAGTTGTTTGCATGTTGTTTCTTCCCCCAACAGAATGTGACCTCCATAAGAGCAAGAACCAACTGTTCTTTGCCTCTCTTTCTAACCTCATCACAATGTCTGGCACATACTAGGAGCTTACCAAATGCTAATTGAATAGAAGAGAAAATAAGCAGGTGAAAAGATAAGAAGAGTTTTGACATAGGATCCTTTATATTTCCTTGTAAAGATTTCTCATCCCTTATTATGGAGGGGAAGGGATTCTGACTTCTTAAAGGTTGTACAACTATTGCATAAACTCTATTACTGTGTTGGTGAACTTATGGCATGCTTGCAGGAGGGGGCTGCTCCCTTCCCCTTCCCCACATAAGCCTGTGGACATTTCTCATATCACCTGCCCCTATGCCTAGCTTCTTCCTCCTCCTGTCTGGGGTATGGCAGTGGGCTCACATGTAGCATGAGGGTTGCAGTTTGGGCACTTGATCTCTAAAAAGTTTGCCATCACTCCTCTATTATATACTACCTAGAGGAAAAGGTTTCTGAGAATGAACCTGACAATAGAGTATATACCTAATATTTGAAGACAGAGACAAAATTATAATAAGCATATTATACAAGAGCTGTGATTGCTTGATTTATTGCAGACAGGCTAAGTTCATCAAAGATAGTCAAGGGGATAGATCTTTTTTCTTCTTTTTTTTTTAGGTATGGCAATTCCCAGAAATAGCATACTTGGGCATGAAAAGGTTGTGATATGTAATGGAGAAGATAGCCAGATACTAATGAAATAATATATTTTTGAAAATTGAAGAAGTATTTTTAATCTGAGTCAAAATGAGCAATAATTCCTACAGTATAGTCTAACTTACCTGTTTTGACCAAGTGGTAAAAACAACTCCAACAGCAACAGCAAGAACAATAAATGTGTAAACTCTGCTGCTCACCTGCTGTTATGTAAATAGGCATTTTAAAAACATTAACATAGAACCTCTACCCAGTGACATCTTCAACCAGCAGCATTTCATGGAACATCAAAAATATCTTTGAATCTATTTTGAGCAGATAGAAATATGAGAAATTTGGATAGTTGCTAATTCTAATCCCTGTTTAGAGAGATCTTCATAGCATTGAGAAGTTAGATCAAAAAACTTAAAGTCAAGAAGACATGAATTTGAATTCCACCTTGAACATTTACTAGCCATGTGATGCAAATCCCATAACTCCTGATTTCCCTTAATAATTCTGACCTCCTACCAGTATCTCACACCAAACTCTATGTAAAACTAAAAATGACAATTCCTTTTGCCTGCCTTGAATGGTTTTAGGGGTGTTTTTGGCATTAGGGAGAAAAATTCATAGTTCAACTTTTGATTCTACCACTATAACTAAATAGCATAGTAGAATTTTATATAAATAAGTCTTTTCATATATTTTGGAATGTAATGAACTGTAGCAAATGCATGAAAAAGCATTTATTAAATGCTAACTATTTGCCTTATCCTGTATTAAGTAATAGGAATACAAATGGAAAAAATGAGATAGCTCCTACTCTCAAGATGTTCACACTCTAATTGGGAGAGACAACCAATATAAAGCATTTCATCTAGAAAACTGAAAGTTCTGAGGATTCAGTGCTGGGACAGATGATAAGGTCCAATATTGCTTACAATGAATCAGCAGGACAAATGGCAAAACTCAGATATCTTATGGAAGATAAAGGCAATATGGCCCAGAAAACCTTGGGGCATAGTAGCAAGGAACACTGTAAGACCTTCCTCATCCACATAACAGGAGAAAGCAAGTATTCTTTTCTGCCTAGCTATCCCCTGGGGTCTGGGCAGTCTGGGCTTATGGTAGAAGAAAGGGAATGGAAAGGAAATGGAAAAGGGAGTCCTTTTTGTTGAAGTCTTTATAGCTTTGTGACATACCCTTAAATTTGTGGCTGTATGTATTCATCAGTGAATATCAAGGTGAGGAATATAATACATGAACTGGGATTCATATTTAGTTAAGGATCTTAAATATATGTTCCTAGTATCATGAAAAATAACAGATTAGAGACAGTCAAATCCAGACTCAACACTTACTTGATGTATGATTTTCATCAAGTTATTCCTCCTTACCACCAAATATATATCAGATTTGCCAATATAAAAGTAAAGAATGAAAACAAAAGAAAATAAAATGACAAATGTTGGAGAGGATGTGGCAAATTTGGGACACAACAATGCATTGTTGTGAATTGATCCAACCCTTTTGGAAGGCAATTTGGAACTATGACAAAAGGGCTATAAAACTGTGCATACCTGTTCATCCTATAATACCACTACTATGCCTATTTCCCTAAAAGATAAAAACAAAAGAGGAAAGGAACTATTTGTACAAAAAATATTTATAGCTGTTTTTCCCATGGTAACAAAGAATTGGAAATTGAAGAAATATCTATCAATTTGGGAATGACTCAACAAACTATGTTATGTGATGGCGATGGAATACTATTATGCTATAAGAAATGATAAGCAAGATGATTTCAGAAAAATCTAGAAAATCCTATATGAAATGATGAAGAGTGAAATAAGCAGAATTGGAAGAACATTGTACACAGTAACAGTGATATTGTTTGATGATCAACTGTGAAAGACTTAGCAAATCTCAGCAGTACAATGACACAAGACTACCCTGAAGGACTTATGATAAAAAATGTTATCCATCTCTAGAGAATGAACTGTTGGAGTTGGAATGTAGATTACATCATACTCTTTTTCACTTTAGTTTATTTGTGTTTTTATTTTGGGATTTGGTTTTCCATGAGTATTCTCTTTCAACAATGACCAATATGGGAGTAAGCTTTGCAAGATAATACTTGTATAACCCAGATCAAACTGCTTGCCATTTCCAATAAGGGGAAGGGAAGGGAGGGAAATAATTTAGATATTATGATTTCAGAAAATCTTTGCTGAAAATTGTTAATTCATATAATTTGGAAAATAAAATATTAAAAAATAAAATTTGAAAAAAAGTTGTTCTTTCATAGTTCTCACTTCCTTATCTGTAAAATGGTCTGGAGAGAACTGGAATGGGGAGTATGAACTATGAAATCATTAAGTTCACTTCTAACTCTCACATTATAATTCTGGGAGTGGATATAGGAAGAAAGAGGTATAAAGGGAAAACTAGTTCTGCATACCTCAATCTCTGGCAGGTGAATGTGAAGGAACAATTAAACATTTCTACTTTCAATGTAGCAAAAAGTAAAGTGAATCCATTCTAGATCACTAAAGATATACATAACATTTTAAAAATGTATCATGTTTGTAAATGAGTTCTTGTCAACATTTTGAAATTCATTGTTTAGCTTCTTTATGCCTGAAGCAAAACATTTAACAAGAGACAATGACAGCACATTGTTGAAACAATTGTGATAAATTCTAAATAGATATAATTAGTCCATGGCCCGCAAAGAGACCTACACATAATTAATATTGAAATTTAGCAAGCCAAATTATCAAAGAAAACATATAATTTTCTAAGTAGAAGAATTTTAAGGGATAGAGAATTGTCCTTTTTTTCTTGAATGGAAATGGAATTTCAACATTGATAACATTCTTGCTTTGGGAGATTTCAAAATGTCAGCAGATTGGACCTATGAAATCACATTTCTTTTTCTCTTTTTTATTTTCAGTTCCAGCATGACAGAAAGGGAAATACAGACATGTAAACACATATATGTATGCATGCATGTTGTATATATGCATATTTGTGTGGAGATTAAATATATAATATGTTAAGCACATACATGCATACATATGTGACAATTATACGTGAACCTTTAAACACTGCATACACATATGCGTGTGTGTGTGTGTATGTGTGTGTGTGTGTGGCTTCTAAAGCTTCATCTAGGGAAGTATGTTCTAATGTAGAGAGAACTGTTTGTAGCAGAGAGACTGGCAAGCTGTTTCAGAGTGTGAGTCTGTAACAAAGAGGAATTCAGTTCTCCCAGAGAGACAGTATAGTCAACTTGAGTCTCAAATAGAATCTGGTGCTGACTCATAGCTGGGAAAGAAATTTAACAAGTATACAGTGAACAACAACTAAAATTCGGAGAAGTGAGCCCTGAGGTAAAGGAAAAGAATAGCAGGGGCCAAATCAACAGGCATCTTCAAAGGACATGGAGCATCATTTCAGATGTCCATCAGGCTCTCCATTTATTTCCAAAGGAATCAGAAATAAAAATTAATCCTTTACATTGAAGGCTTCACTTGGATTCAACTTTCCCTTATCAAATATGACCCAGCATTTCAAACTAACTCATGTCCTACTTTTTGAAGAAAGAACTCGTAAGTATGGTCAGAAGGATGCCCAAAAAGCAACCGGTTAACTTTTAGACCTCAGCTTATTAACCTTTGCAAAGTCAATATTCTGGAGGCCATTATCACCCTTCCCCATCAGGAGAAGTATGAAATCATCACAATACCACATTTCTTGGATGTTTGTCCCCAGATGAAACCCTCTAATATAAGGTTGATTCATTCAGAATCCTCTTGAGTGCATACACTAGTGTTTTTTTTTCCTTTTCCCCCAGCTTTGAAATTCACAGGCCTCATTGTCAATTCTGCTCATCTTTAGCCCACTCTTGAGCAATAGAAGTTATTCCAAGAGGCAACTTTTTCTCCCTCCCTTAAAAGTGGCTTGCATTATTTCTGATTGACTCTTTTGTGAATCGAAGGGTAATTGTTCCTGCCAGATCTTCTTTTCATTTGTGCAGCTGTGGTTATTCAGTAACTACGTAATACCATCAATTGATGAGCATATTTATTCATTGACTTATTTTTCTCTTCCGATGATGGTTATGTTTTATTATAGGCTTTTTTTTTTCAGGGGTGGGGGTGTGCTTTGTACTCAGTCTAATCTATAGCATGCGGCCTGTCCTGTTGATAATTTTTTTTAATTAAATGTCTCAACAACCCTTCTGTAAAATCAGATACAATTCTTTTAACCAATAGGATTAGTGTTTCAAAGAAAACATAGCTGATCAGAATTTAGGAGCTATATTTAATCCTTTTATATGTTACTTTGAAACATGGGATCATTGAGCAAAAATAATATGGCTCATATTTACATAAACATTTTAAGGTTCATAGCCTTTTGTAGAGGGTTTTAATATCCCCCCCCCATTTAGAGTTGAAATTCAGAGAAGTAAAGGGATCAGTCCAGGCTTACACAGCTTGTAAGTATAGTACCCAAGACTTACACTAAGTGCTATTTCCAATGTAACAAATGCTAGACCAAATGTTTTCTTCCCCTAACTCTAAAGAAATCATCCATATTATTTCAGACAGAGGTGTCCTCTTGCAAATCCCATGAAAAGAAACTCTACAACCTGTCTCATAATTAGATTATGGAATCTGACCATGTTCCTCTGATAAGACTGACTTATGGGAAAACAGGAGTATCTGAAAGTATGTCACCAGACAAGAATAGGTTAAACACCAGGAATCAAGGTTAGAAATATGACGTATCAGAGATCATCTAGTCTGCCTCTTTTCTTTTCCATTTTACAAGTGAGATAACTGAAATTCAGAGAGGTCAGCAAACTTAATTAAGGTTACATAGTGAATTTGATTCAAAGACATGGTAGGAGCTTAGAATTCACACAATATAGGCTGCTTATATAACAGTTATGGAAGGAAATCTCTTGTTAAGTGACTTGTCCAAGATCTCACAATTAGATCAATTCATAGAATCATGGAAAGCAATCAAGCAATAACCATCCATTAAGTAGCTACAAAATGAGAGGCATAGAAGGGACCTCAGTGATCATTATCTAGTCCATT
Source organism: Gracilinanus agilis (assembly GCF_016433145.1). Lineage (NCBI taxonomy): Eukaryota > Metazoa > Chordata > Mammalia > Didelphimorphia > Didelphidae > Gracilinanus > Gracilinanus agilis. The sequence continues at coordinate 259,967,159 of NC_058131.1, forward strand.
ATCATCTAGTCTAACTTTTTGACCCATGAAAAAATTGTCCTTGCAACATGCCAAATTTATGGCCACTGACTCTTCACCTGAATCCTTCCTGTCATAGGGAACTTATCCTTTCACAAGGCAATGCAATAGATTGTTGGGAAGGTATAGTGGTTAGAAAACATTATTTCTTAATAAGTTTAAATATGTTTCAACTTCTAAATCCTATCTACTAGCCCTAGTTTTGGCCTTTGGAGTCATAGAGAACAAATCTATAAACACTCTACCAAGAGATACTCATTCAATTTTAAATTTTTGTTGGCTATATGCTATTGTTTTTACATAACTACAATTTTTCCTGTCAGTGAAAAATGACCTTCTGAATCATATGGCAAAGCATCTCCTAAAGAATGAAACATAAACTATGGCTATATAGACTAGCATTTGAGAGAATTTTCTGCATAATATAATTTTCCAGTTCATCCTGTCAAGTGATGCAGATGGTAACTGTTTGTCCTCAGTTATTCAGACTGATGGTCTGTACCCACTGTATTTTGACTCCGTATTTCCACTAGGCAAAATTTTTCCTTCTGTTTTGAGTTTAAAACCTGTCATAATCTGACTCCAAACTACCTGTCCAAAATTATTGTCTTCTGTAGAACTACATTCCAGTTAAAGTAGCCTACTTGAAGTTCCTCATACATGAAATTCTATTTTCAATCTTTGTGCCTTTAAATAGTCTCTTCCCCATATTTGGAATATATCTCTTACTTATTTCCTCACTTTTAGATATCTTCCTTCAAATCTTAGTTCAAAAACACAAGACCTTTTCTGATCCTTCCAGATATACTAGTGACTTCTACACTAAAATTGCTTTAAATTTATTTTGTATTTACTAATATGTGTGCATGTTGTTTCTTCAAAGTGGAAAATAGAAGCTCTTTTGTGAAGAGTTTTTTTTGTCTTTTTTGTCTTTATTATCACCTAATATAACATATAATTCCTAAAACATATGTGCCCCCGATATGGAAGGAATGCTGCACTATTTATTTACTAGTGCTATTATATTTTAGCAAATACATTTATAGAAGAACAGAATCTACTGGATAATTAAGGGGAAGCACACTGATGGAGGACTGTGAGTTAATATTTAGGAGCATAATCAACCCCAGAATCCTAAAGCTACCTCTAGAATCCTGGGAATACTAATAGCCACATCTCTTTAGACTCAACTTGCCAAGGACAACACGGTTTGACTGAATGAGTACTAAAAGGTATGTTATACATAAAAGGCATTTAATCCAGACACTTCCCAGCTGTGTGACCCTGGGCAAGTCACTTGACCCCCATCGCCTACCCTTACCACTCTTCCACCTATAAGTCAATACACAGAAGTTAAGGGTTTAAAAATAAAAAATAAAAATAATTGAAAAAAAAAGGCATTTAATCAATTACTACCGATTTATAATGGATTAATTTTTTCACATAGTTCACTCTGTAAATCCATCTTTCACACTATTGCCAAACTGATAGTTTTAAACAGAGTTCTGGCCATGTCACTCTAGTTCTCATAAATCTCCATTGTCTCCCCATTGGTTCTGGGACTAAATGGAAACACAAAATTTCAAGCTGTGTATTTGAACCATATTCTCAATCCCATCTACTTTCTTTTAGCTATTACTTTCTGTTTTAGTAATAACTCTAAGACAAAAAGTCAAGGGCTAATCAACCTGCTTTTTAATCTTAATTCATCTAACTCTGCTTCATATAATAAATTTTCTAGTCACATTGGCAACTTGATATTCTCCAAATATCACATTCCAGGTGGAAGTACTCTCTTTTTACCTCAAACTCTTTGAATACTTCATAGCACAAGTTAGGTAGCATATTCCACATGAGGCATTTCCTTGTTCCCTAATTTGTTAGTCTTCTCTCCCTCTTAATATTATTTTTGTGCTACTTTTATGCTTTGGATTTATATATCATTATGCATTGTATATACCTTTAATAGATTGTAAGTACTGTGTGACCAAGAACTTTGTTCATTTTTTTAATTATAGAATCTCCTAGGACTTAATCCAATGACTTGTATACAACATGAAATTAATAAATTTTTATTTAATTGAAATGTTTTAATAGAAATGAATTATTCGAAATGACTGTGTGCTAAATTCCTTAGTTCCCTTTATCTGTGCAGACACTATTGAAGTCCAAATGTCCCAGCCTCTTCGCTATGTCACATGGAAAGGACTGTAAGAGAGGGGCTATTCCTCCACTCCATCACTTCCTTTTATTCAGAGGCCTCTCATGGGCCAGTTTTTCATTCTCTGCATTCTCAGGGGAAATTCCTGATCTCACTCTGCAGGTCCTCCATACAGCAGTACCTGTGATACAAGCAATTATTTTGGCTAAATTGGTTCTGGACCCCCATGCGATTCCTTACTTCCCACATCTTAAAAAGCTTTTCAAAATGGCCCTATACCACTATGAGCCACCTTTAGAAGCCTGAAAATCTCTTCTAATTGCTGGATCATATCTGTTCTATATTTCCAGAGAAATTGGCTAGAATTAGAAGCAAAATTTATGGAAACTTGGCTACTAATGGGTCACCCACTGGGTGAGAGTTGGCTAGTGACAGCCTTGTTGCCTTGTTAGTCACTAAAAAGTATTTACAGACCTGTGAAGCTAAGTTTGTTGTGACAAAAAAAGCAGGAAAGTTCTTTTGCCTCATTGGTTTCACACATCTCTTCTGATTTCCCAATGGTCTATTGATATCTGGCTTTGATCATTTGTTTGCTATTAAAAGCACATTTTTTTAAAAAAAAATTCTTTGAACAATGACTGCAGCTGCTTCAAGATGAAGAGTTATATGTCAAATAGTTTAAAATATTTTTTAATTGCTGAGAGTTTCTAATGATAAATGAGCTTGGTTAGCTTATAGATGGTAAAATTACCTATTGCTGGCAGCAGTTCAACAGTTGTCTTTCTCCAGCCTGACACACAGCTGAAATAAAGGCTGGTTAATTTAGCTTCTCAATGGATACTTCCAAAACACCACTTGGAACTTTATATTTCTTTTCTACAGAGAAGAATAGGAATGGTGTTTCCTGCTGGGGAATTTTCTGTTGTTTAACCAATAACACCTTATGGGTTCTTGGAAATTATTCCCTTAAGGTTCAGATAGTTGTTTTCTAGAATAATTGCCTCGACATGGAAACCTAAATTATGGCTGGTCCCAAACCACAAGGTGTAGGCCTAATCTTTCAAGAGTCAGCACCGTTACAGTCAGACTGTCCCCAGCCATGCCAGTGATGCTCTCAGACTAGTCAGACTAGACTTCTCCCCCAAGAGTGAGGGATAGGGCTTGTGGACAGACACAGCTAAAATGACTGAGGAGTCTGTAAGTGCATCTTCTGACACCAGAGGAATTCAATCAACTCCTTAAGGATTCAATATCCCTAAGGATATATTCATTATTGGTTTATTCAAAAGGTGCTTAGAATATATTTAATCCTGCCTGGTGAATCTGAAAATGTTTCTTGGCACACTTTGCCCTCCTAACCACACCTTCTGGGACCACTCAGAACCATCCTGCAATCTAAGGCAGGACAGTTTTCCTGGAACCGCCACTTGAGATATTTCATTTGTCAGAAAGTAGGATGATTGAGTATCCCATCAAAATGGATTAGCACATGTATCCTTGAATCATGTGTGTGTGTGTGTGTGTGTGTGTGTGTGTGTGTGTGTGTTTCACCCAAAAAACAAAGTAGTCAGGAAATGTCTGTGGTATCTAAGTAACTGTTTATTAGGATTCAGAAATACAAAAACTCAGACATACTTATTCCTCACTAAAAGTCTTTGATTTTATTGTGCTCCTCAGGAACAATTCTATTTTTGACTCTAGTCTAAGAGGTCCTCCTCACCAGTGGAAGGAGTCTAGGTAGGAAGGAATTGAACTTTTTCCTCATGTGGAAGTATCAGGAAATTCCCTATAGGTCTATTCTCTACTGGGCTCTTAGGATTAGTGTCCTTGTAGAATCCATAGTTATACTTTTTAACATGAAATGTTGAGTCCTATGTAGACGCCTTTCCTGAGTGTGTCTAGTTTGACCTTTCTCAGCTTTCAGCAATTTGCTTTGTTCCTGATCCAATCTCTTTGATGACAAGGTCAATGGAGATATAAACAGGAGTATATTACATTACCTCTGAACTCACTCCTTTCCTCCTCCCTGATGCCCTCTGATAGAAGTGCAAAGGGTTTGTCTTCTCAAAGTACACCAAAGCTTAATCCTGAAACAGATATGTAAATGCTCTTACTTCTCTGATATACAAAAGCCCACAAGTATGCCTAATATTTTCGACCAATATACATACATTTCTTTTTTAGTATCATCTCATTTTACCCAGTGATTAGAACTTTACATGTTTTAAATTAATTGTTCCACTTAATTTATATTTTAGTTGGTTGATTAATCCAATACAGATGTGGTCTTAGAGTTGATTGACTCCATCAAAAATTCTGAGGGTTTTTCACAGCTAATTATACTTTTGATGGATTAATTTTATAACTCAAAGAAATGTTCTTACCTGACCAAAGTACCAAGATTTAGATCATCTTGTTTTGTTAATTGATGTTTAAGAATTTAGGATATCCTTCTTACAGAAAGAACATTGATTTTAAATAGCTCCAGTACAATACAGTGGAATAGAATATCTCAATAGGCAAAGGAACCTACGTTGCAACCCAAAATAATATATTCTACAAAACTGAATTTAATATCAAAATAATTTTTTTAGATAGCCTTTCAACAAGTGGGAGATATTTTGGATATTCCTGAAAAGAAAAGAAAAAAATAGAAAGTGAGCAGAATGTTTGATGGCAAATAATCTGAGAAGAAACACAGAATAAATAAGTAAGCACAAATATCAAGAAAAAAATGAAACAATTAAATCAATCATCTAAAGTTTATATGCTACTGGGTTTTTGTAAAGAAAAATTATATTTTCTTATGGAATAAAGATTTAAGGGACTAAAGATTTAAGGGGATCTTAAGGACCAATTTTGAAAAAAGAAAAAAAGTTTAATTTATATCATATATAATAAACCCCAAGCATTTCTCCTTAAAATGAATCGACATTTGTTGGGTGGGGGAAGGAATAACAAAGGGGAAAGTTACTGAAAGGAAGAGAAAGAAAAAATACAAGAGAATGAAATAATAAGCAGTGGTAAGGAAGGAGAGGGACATAACAATTGGAAAACTCTCAATCTAGGAGGAAAAATAGGAGTTCCTTTGCATCAAGTTACAATGAGGAAAGACATGTATATGGCTGTGGTAAGAAATGGAAAATTGGGGAAAAGTGGAGGAAATTTAGTATGATAGATAATTTTTCTAAGCAAGGGTTTCTTGCTTAGAATTCTGTAGGTCTCCATTCCACACTAAAAAAGGGAGTATATAGGTCTTTGAGAAGCTGGCATCTAGGATAGTCAAAGCAATATAGAACCAAAGAGCCTATATGAGTGATCATAAAAAGATAATAATATACTGAGAGAAAATAAGCCGGTCCTCATGATTCAAGTTACAGAATGACTACTGTGTTATGACAATTCATAAATTGATCATTCTAGGTGTGACATAATTATCTAAATGAAATTACACATTTACTACTATACCAATCAAACTCCTGAAGGGTTATTTTATAGATCTAGCAAAAAATAAGAAACTTATTTTGGAGGGGCAAAAGTCTAGAATCATAAAGGAAAGAATCCCTATTTGATATGATCTTTTTGGAAAATCAAAAAGCAGTGATTGATATTATCTTCTTACATCATGTAGAATAATAAATTCCTAATTAATGATCCACAAATATAAAGGATCACACCATTTTTTAAATGGATGAAAATTGATAAAGGTATGTTTATATCTATGCTTAGGTAAATAAATATTAACTAAACATAAAATCATAAGAATCAAACAACAAAAACTAAATAGGCAATTTCAATTCCAATGTATAGTTGGAAAACCTTGAACCCCTGGAACTGCATTGCCTAAAATTCCTTTCTGTATTACCTACAATTTCTTTTCCTTTCTGTTTACGTGCATCTTTTGTGTGATTATATATGTTTTGGGTAAAGCCCCTCTAGCTCTCTCTTCCATGTGAATTGAGTGGTGACCAGTCTTTGTTGCTCTAGCTCTCTCTTCGATGTGAGGTGAGTGGGAAACATTCCCTGTGTTCTCTAGCTCAATCATTAAATATTAATAAATCTCTATAAATATTATACTTTGGAGATATTGAATATTAATTTTAAAATCCACACCATGAAACTAAAAAGTTTTGCACTAACAAATGCAATGCAATTAGGATGTATGCATCAAATATTACTGAGAAAAGTCTTATTTCCAAAATATGTAGGTAGTTAACACAAATACAAAGTTGTTTAGTCTGTTCAAGAACCACAGAGATGTTCTTTAAGAGATAAGTACCAAAAAAACCCATCTGCTTGATCACATGGTTCAATGGGGATATGATTTGGGATGTAGACTCTAAATGATCACTCTACTACAAATATTAATAATATGGAAATAGGTCTTTATCAATGATTCAAGCAAAACCCAGTGGAATTGCTCATTGGCTATGGGAATGAGGTGGGAGGAGGTGAGGAAAAGAACATGAATCATGAAACTATGGAAAAATATTCTATATTAATTAATTAAATAAATAAACTTAAAACAAATTCTAGGAGAAAAAAATAAGTACCAAGAGGAAATAAATAGTTTTGAAAAGAAAAATCAAGTCATTATGACCATGCAAGAAATTAATCCAAATCACTAAAAGGTAAATACAACTTAAAACAATTCATCTTTTCATTGCAAATTGAGGAAACTGGCAAAGATGGTAGAAGTTGGGAAAAGTTGAGTTTGGAGGGGCTTTGGGAAGACAGGTACACTAATACACCATTAGTGTATAAATAGGACAAATCATTTCAAAAAGAAAATTAGCTAAACTTTGCTCAAAAAGTAACCAAAATGTCATGCATTTTCACATAGAGATCGAGGTATGTGCCTCAAGGAGGTGAAAGACAGAAAAGTCCCCAAGTACACTAAAATATTCATTTGTTTTGCTTTCTAACAACCAACTAAAAGCAAAGTAGATCTATAATGGGCAAAGAATAAGTAGTACAAAGCCTTTCTCTGGGTACTGGAGTACTCTGCACATAGTATGCTTCTAGCACAACCTCATGACCAGCGTGTGTAGCAGACCTTCCCTTCTGTCTGCCTATATCAAGATGGGCTGAACAACAGACTCACTGTGACATTATGTGCATTTCCTCATTAGTATTCCGGATGTTGCATTTTCTAGATATCATTAAAGGGGTTTGTGGATAGGATCTCACCACACTGCTTCTTAACCTTCTGACATCTTGGTTCCACCCTTATGTCATTTGTTTTTGCAGGAATTTTTCTTAAACTTTGTTATGAGGTAAGGATTGCTGAATAAGGGAGGTGGGAGAGATGTATAGAGAAGTAAAGGTGATATACATGTAGCGTGGATCATGCAATGCCCTCCACATGGTCTTCTTTTTCTGTCTCTCTGTCTGTCTCTGTCTCTGTCTCTGTGCTGGCCACCCCCTTCACCCCTAGTCTGGGTTGGTTTGCTTACCCAAAATGTACTAATATTGGCAGAACAGGGTTACTCTTACTACTCAACATTGTAACTTCTAAGTGCCAACCTATGTACTTTCCATTCAAATCAGTTACGATGTCATCATTAAATCAATTAGAAATATTTACTTATCAGAAGATAAAGAATAATTTAAACATAATACTTCATCCATAAACTTGGGATATACTCTTCCATCAATGTGCTGTCTCTGCAGGCAATAATAACTTGTAATAGTCTACTATGGAGATACCTCAGTAGGGGCTGTGTATTCCCAAGACAACCCATGATTCTGTACTAAAGTCCTTGATGTCTTTGGTCTCCCTCAGGGACTGTACGTACCATAAGTGACTGCTGAGAAGAGTTTTCCCCTTCTGAGCCTCTTTTATCTCCTCATAGATGGTGATATTTTCTTCTAAATATTACACTGGAGCTATTCCTATTCTGGGCTACTAAGGCAGAGTTTAGTTCTTTCATCAAAAGCAATTTTCCCAGGGGGCAGGTGGGTGGCTCAGTGGATTGAGAGTCAGGCCTAGAGATGGGAAGTCCTGGGTTCAAATTTGACCTCAGACACTTCCTAGCTATGAGACCCTGGGCAAGTCACTTAACCCCCATTGCCTAGCCATTACATCTCTTCAGCCTTAGAACCAATATACAGAGGTGATTCTAAGACAGAAAGTAAGGATTTGGGGTTTTTTTAAAAGCAGTTTTCCCTAGCCTGAGATCTGCAAAGCTTCTTTAACTGAATCCTGAGAGGTTTCTCCTCACAAACAATAGATAGCAGCTCGGGAAAAAGGAGAGATATAATTCCCCCTCCCATTAGTTCATCCAGGCATCATAGTCTTTCCTCCTATCATATCTTCCAAGTAGCAGATAGCAGTATACATGCTAAGGTTTCATAAATCACCTCTAAAGACTTTTTTTTCATATCAACCCACTGTTAATTTTTGATTTTGGGAAGTTTGGCTTTAACCAATCCTGACTTCTATATCTTATGATGAGCCAAGACACAAATAGGCAATATACAGTTGTTTCAGAGATAGCAAAAAGTTCTACATATCAATTTCCCAGGTTAAAATCTTAAATTTCTTATCGGTCAAATATAAAATAGATTCCTAGAAAATGTACACTGGTTATCTTTACTCTGAGTGAATGTCTTTTCTCTTTGGGACCTAGTTTTTTTCAGTGTTTCTAATGCCTCTTTTGTTTCTGTCCCCTTTCAATCAATAAAATTGTCTCAATCAGAAAAAGGTACCGTGTTGCATTAAAACTACAACAACAACAACAAAAGATGTCAATATTTATTGTTGGGTTTTTTTTCCTCCCAAAAGAGAATTTTTTCAGATGGGTACATTTGTATTTCTTCTGCTTCATGTTTCCAATAAGCACACCAGACTCTAAAAATCCTCAGAGGCCCTATTCTACCCCTATTGATAGTCTGACAATAATCATTATGGTTCCTCCCACTCCACTCAAGTCCAGCTGAGAATAAAAAAGGATCAGATACAGTAGATGTTTGGTCCAGTGAACACTTTTCAACTTAAGCAATTCAAACTTCTAAAAGACCCCAATGCAGGGTGATATAAAGTTTTCATGAGCTTAGTTTTTCATTCTTCAAGCAAACAGGACTTTGCCATAGAAGAATCTATATTACCCATCATTCAAAGTATTTTTGCTACAGATAGGTCAGAAGAGCCAGTGCAGAAACGAGCATGATGCTAAAGCCCTTAAAAGAGAAGTGAGGGTAGCTCCCCTTCAAATAAGAGACTATCTTTCTGAGTGAAGCTCCAAGAATGCCCTTAGCACCCGAGTATCCCAAACCAGCTAAGCAAGGGGAATTCATTAGATCCTGAGAACAAAATAGAGTTGTATAATGTATCAATAAATAGAATGCAGGGCAAGCTTCAGTGTCATGTTACAGTGCAATAACGAGCACACGTGTGATAGCTTTGGCTACAGGGGTCACTAAAACTGGGCCCTCACCAGGCAGTGAGCTATACTTAAAATGAGAGAGTAAAATTCTTTCAGGCAGACAATGAGCACCCCTGGATGCAGAGACAAAAAAGGGAAAAAGGGTCCAGAAAAGCTAAAACTTGTTTTGACCACATATGAGTGAAGTGAAACTAAGAACATGAAAAATGTCAGACAGTTGTAGGACAGGGGTCCCCTGAGCTCAAGATTCTGACTAATAATAAAATCCAAGAACAGTGTATAAAAGAATCCAGATGTCTTCTTTGATATATCCCTCTAAGGTTAGGTCTTGCATGATATAACCCTCTGGGTATTCATAAGATCACAAATTTGAAGCTGGAAGGGACCTTTGAAGCCATTAAGTTCAACCCATTCATTTTACAGACGAGGAAACCAAGTCACAGAGAGGTTAAATGATTTGCCCAAGATCACCTCACCATGTGGTGTCTGAGGCAGGATTTAAAGCTGGTTCTTGAAGATTCCAAGTGCAGTGCCCCTCTATTACAATGTTCTATCTCTTGCCAAACCCATCATTTATAGGAAACTGAGATTCACATAAGTGAAGTGATTTGCCCATAGGTAGCAAATGGCAGAGATGAGATTTGAACATAAGGCCTATGACTCCAAGGTTAGTATTCTTTCAATTTATCAAAATGCTTGGATCCCCTTATCTTCAACTACTGTAACATCAAGAGAAAATGAGTTACTTGAGGAAGGAAGGGAATAAACATGTATATAGTGTCAAATATGTGCTAAGCACTTTAGAAATATTATTATGTTTGATTCCCACAACAGCCCTGAAAATGAGGTGTTATTACTATCTTTAATTTACAGTTAAAAATGGAGACAAACCCAGTATATATGATTTGCCCAGGATCACACAGCTAGTAAGTGTCTAAAGCTGGATTTGAACTCAGGTCTTAACTTCAGACCCAGGGTTCTAAAAGTATCAGTTCCAAGGCAAAAGAGTTGTAAGGGCTAGGCAATTTGGCTTAAATTACTTGCTCTAGGATGTACCTGAGGCCACAATTTGAACCCAGGACTTCCCATCTCTATCCACTGTGTCAAGTAGTTTCAGGCTTTTAGGATCATCACCATTTTAGGTTGCTGATATTAAAGAAATCTTTGTCCATTCTGCACAAACAAAGCGACTCAGTAGACAAAGAGCTGGTCTTGTTACCAAGAAAAGTTGAATTCATTTATAGGCTCAAACATTTCCTAATTGTGTGATAGTGGGCAAGTCAATTAACCTCCCTCAGCCTCTGTTTCCTCATCTGTAAAATGAGATGAATAATAGCAGCACTTACTCCCAAAGGGTTGTTCTGGAGATCAAATGAGGTAATACTTTTAAAACACATTGTAAACCTTAAAATACTATATAAATGCTATTATCATTATCATTATTATTATTAATGTTATCAGCATTATTATTATTCATAAAATTTAATTTTTTATCATATCTCTCCTAGGTTTTATTTTTCTTCTCATCCTGGTTAGACTTTATTATTTTAGGCTACCCTTATGTTCAGTGGGTAGCTTAATGGCCCAACAGTAGGGCCGAGGAGGAGCAGAGTCCTTTTCCTGTCTAGCTCCAGCCTGTCCACTGTCTACAACCCATTGTGTGCCTGAGGAAGAAGCCACAGGAAATCCTGTCTGTCCCTCGATCCAGCTACAACAGCTCCATCCACTCAGGAATGAGTGTCCCCTGCTAGCTATATGCTGGCAGGTTCCTCCCTAACTCTGTGTGAAGTAACAGAAAGTCCTTCAGCACTCTTAGCCTCAACTCTACTATCTCCTTCCCAGTAATCATGGGCTAGAGATATAGTCACTCATAGCACCCGAATGAGTAAGAAGTCATGGTGGACCAAACAGCCTTCCCCAATGTCTCCATCCCTAAGGTCCCTCCTAGTCTCATCTGTTTCTGTGGCTGTTAACACCCCTGGCACTGTCATCAGATCTGTCAATTCACCCCAAGAACCACAAGATCTTTCTATTTTCCTTGCAGCTAACCATCCTATACATGTGGTCTCTTCCTACTAAAATGCCATTTTCTCAAGAGCAATTACTATCTCATTTTTCCATTTGTATCAGCACTTAATAAAGTTCTTGGAACATAAATGTTCTTTCATTCCTTTATTAATTCACATGGGAAGCAGATCCACATATTCATTCTAGGTACCCAGGGCAAATAGTGGAAAGAAAGTAAGTATATCATATATATATATGTATATATATACATATATACACACACACACACACACACACACACACACACACACACACATATATATATATATATATCCCAGACCCCAGAGTCTTTTCCTTTTGTTGAAAGAGCAAGGAGAATTTTGTCTTTACATGGTTAAGAAGGAATGGTAGAGACTGATTTTAACAGAAAAGGCAGGGTAAATCTTTCACCTATTCCCACTATTGAACTTCAGTCTATCACTGAGATGCCTTCTTTGTCTGAGATGTTCTCTGAAAAATCTCAGTAATGGCTTTGTTGTGTTGTTTTATGTGAAGGAATGTCTGAGACAGAGAAAATCAAACCGAAATCTTTACTGTTGGCAATTCTATCCCGGATCCAAATTGAGCAGATTTTTATTAAAGGACCAACGTCCCCTCGATTTTGAAGACTACAAAACATGACATGCGTGGGTAATCCATACTCACATATTCCCAAAATGATGCATTTGTCTTGTCTTTGGATGTCAACTTATTTTTTCATTTATTACATTAAACTTGGTTTAATTTTAATACACACCAGATCCATACAAACTTCTAAACATTTCCAGTCTTTTTTTCTCCCTTTGCCCATCAAATCAGTGAACTTAATTTCTATAAGAAAGAAAATATAGTTAAGAAATCATTAGGAATGAAGACCTAGGAATTCTCAATGATAATAAGAATAATAACATATGAAAAGGGCTTTCACATAAATAATCAGACTAGTTGAGCTAAAAGGGACCTTACAAAATTATTTTATACAAATTAAGAAATGGAGTGACTGGAGAGAACAACCTCAAGCTGGCATTTGAACCTAGCATGGAACAGAGGACAGTATCAGCCCTGGAGTCAGGAAGACTCGTCTCCCTAAGTTCAAATTCAAGTCCATCTTCAGACACTTACTAGCTATGTAACCCTGAGCAAGTCACTTAACCCCATTTGCTTCCATTCCTCATCTGTAAAATGAGCTGGGGAAGGAAATGGCAAACAATTCCAATATCTTTCCAAGAAAACCACAAATGGGGTCATGGACTTGGATACAATTGAACAACAAAAATTTCTGACTCAATCTAATTTCCCTTACACTACAGCATAGTGCCTTCTACAGAGAATCTCATTTGATATACTCACATATACACATAAATATGAAAGGTCAGCAGGGTCCATGTTGTCTCCACTTTATAGTTGACATAGACACGTGGAGGTCAAATGACATTCAAAAAAATATAGCTTGTTCATGGCAGAGCAGAACTAGAACCCAAGCATTTGGATTCCTGGTCTACTATGCTTTACACTATAGCGCATTGATCCAGGATTTAGGGAGCCTGTATCATTTGGAGAAATAAGAACTGGAATTGATGTCTGAAGACGAGTCCCAATTCCACCATCTACTAATGACATGACCTCAAATGATAGAGTGGCTAGAGTGCTATATTTGAGTCACAAATACCTAATTTTAAATCCTACCTTTAATATTTACCAGTTATATACCATGGGCAAGTCACGTAACTGTCCTGTGCCTCAGTTTCCTTATCTGGAAAATGTGGATTTAATATCTGCATGTATAATAACTAACATCTTTATATACTTTAAGGTTTGAGAAGAATTTTTCTTGTAAAATATCTCATTTGCTCTTCACTAAAACCCTGTCAAGTAGGTTCTGTTATTACCCTCATTTTGAAGATAAGGAAACTGAGGCTAAGGATTAAGGAACTTGCCTAAAGTCATAGGGCTAATAGGTAAATGAGGAAGAATTTCAATGGAGTACTTCCTGACTATATGACCTCATTGCCTCTAGGTACCTACCCCACAGAGTTGTCTTGAGACTAAAATGAATTAATTTATATATGCAAAATACCTGCAAATTTTAAATCTCAGTGTAAATGTGTTATTCTATTTCCAAGAGTCTCAGTTTCCTCATGCATAAAATCAGTGCAACTTACTTTATAAAATATTCACTTTGAAAGAATAAAGTTCACTAAAATGCTAGTTATCATTATCGTTATTGTTGTTTTTACTAAGGCAGAAATATGAGGGGGCAGCTGGGCAGCTCAGTGGATTGAGAGCCAGGCCTAGAGATGGGAGGTCCTAGGTTCAAATCTGGCCTCAGACACTTCCTAGCTTGTGACCCTGGGCAAGTCACTTGACCCCCATTCCCTACCCTTACCACTCTTCTGCCTTGGAGCCAATACTCAGTATTGACTCCAAGACAGAAGGTAAGGGTTTTTTTTTTTAATTTTTTTTAAACCCTTAACTTTTGTGTATTGGCTTCTGGGTGGAAGAGTGGTAAGGGTGGGCAATGAGGGTCAAGTGACTTGCCCAGGGTCACACAGTTGGGAAATGTCTGAGGCCAGATTTGAACCTAGGACCTCCCGTCTCTAGGCTGAAAGTTAGTAAGACCTCATTTGATATATTCTCTGGCAATGACTATTTGCTGTCAAAATGAAGTCATCACCATTTATTCCTCCACCACCACCCCACCACCCCACTCCTGTGCCAGGGTCATGGTTATTCTCTTTGAACACAAATAAAATAGCTGCAGTTATACCTGAGATCTGTTGTTTTTCATGCAGATACTGGTAGGCTCATTTCCATAGAAGGTGGAATTAGAGCCAAGTTTTTTATCACACTGAACAGGGAATTAGGAAAGCAAGAACTATTAACAATAATTAGAATTGGGCACCTAATTCCCCAGCATCATTTTTAAAATTTTTATTATTAAATAATACTGTAATGTTATGTTAAGTGATGCAATGTTAAGTAATGTAGATTTCAGCTTCATTAAATAATTCCCTTAACTAGGATTCTGGAAAACAAGTATCATCCAAGTGCTATTTGTCATCAGAGGTGATGTCACTGTTACAGGTTACAGCTTCAGAGCTGTGGGATAAATAATAGACAACATAGCAAGCACAAGGGTTTGTGGTTTAGTATGCCTTAGGATAAAGGACGTGCTTCCGAAGAAGGTAAAGGAGGAGAATCGAGAAAGCTAAAACTATGGCAGAAGAGATACAAATGGAATTTATATCCCTCACTTGTCATTAGGCTAATAGACATTCCAATAAATTATGCAGGATTGCCAGTCTTTGTGGAGACGGGTTACCACAAGACATTGCCTTTCCTTTTCATGTGGATGAAAGTTGTAAATTCCAGCATAACCACAATTGGGAGCCAAAGAATATGCGAAAATAAAAGTCTAGTTAAGGGATGCTAGTTAATAAGGCATCACTACCAACCTTGCTCCTTTAATGAAAGTTTTATGCAAAATATAAAGGCGAACCCCAGTTGTGTTTAACTCTACATTTCTTGAGTTATAACAATGTGGTTTTACAGTTCATGCTGATACACTGTAAAGCACAAGGCTTGATTTTTAGTTCCTCTTTATGGATGTTGCTCCATTATCCTGTTATTCCCATTCTTCTAACGCTACAGCAAATACTCCAGAATGTAACACTTAATAAGGAATCATAATAAAAAAGTTCAAGTCTTGGATATTTACTAGGTATATAACCTTGATCGAATCACCTTCTTTTGTTGGGTCCAAGTTTCCTTCTTAATAAAATGCTGAGTTTGGATTGAAAGGGCTCAAAAGTCAATGTTCATATGTGTATACTTCATAGACATAATGTAAGTCAGCAAACTCCCTCCTATATGGATTCTCTGAATCAATTCATTCTGAGGATTTAGTAAGACTAAATTTCATCTCCACATACTTTTTTAAAATTTTATTTTTTCTCAATTACCTTTAAAACAATTTTAACCTTCCTTTTAAAATTCTCTCCCTCTCTCCCCTCTTTTCCTCTTTCTTCTCTGAGACAGCAAGCAATCTGATAAGGATTTTACATGTGTAATAATGTAAAACTTTTTCCATAAAAGTCATTTCATGGAATCATGAATTGTTTTTTAGTGACTTTTATTCCTTTCATCTTTATAGAATGATAATCCATACCATCTCCAACACTGAATTGCTCTTTGGACAAAGAAATACAATTAAAGCAAATAAAAAAATTCCCATACAGAGACCGCATTAGACAATATATACAATCTTCTCTCCTAGTAGTACTCCAGTTTTCTAATTGAAGGAAGAGGTATGTTTCATTATTTCATCTTTAGGACTTTATTGGGTTTTATATTACTTGGAATTTGATTTTTAAGTGATCTTTTTGTTTACTTTGATGCCTTCATTGTGTATATTATTGCTCAGTTAGGTTGCTTACTTTGCTCTATACCAGTTCATACATGACTTCCCATGGTTCTTTGAATTCTTGATATTCATCTTTTTTAATGTATGATGATATTCCATTATTTGAATATGGCATGGGATTCTTTTAGACTTTTCCCACTCAAAAGTGTTCCCTTTGGTTCCTAGTTTATTGCTAGCACAAAGAGCACTGCAATTAGCACTTCATATATTGAAGAACCAGAAACTATAGAGGTACTCATCAAACAGAGAAAGATTAAACAAATTTATTTAACATAAACGGAATGGAATTTTTCTAATTTATTCATCTATTCATTCATTTATTAATTTTTAGTATAACAAATAACAGGATTAATTCAAAGAAACCTGGGAAGACTTATGCAAACTGATGCAAAGTAAAATGAGTAGAAGTAGGAGCATAATTTATAAAATAACTACAATACTCTAAAGAAATAGAACCTTAAACACTTAGAAACTCTGATAAAAAT
Source organism: Gracilinanus agilis (assembly GCF_016433145.1). NCBI lineage: Eukaryota > Metazoa > Chordata > Mammalia > Didelphimorphia > Didelphidae > Gracilinanus > Gracilinanus agilis. Next base: position 259,983,680 of record NC_058131.1, read on the forward strand.
GCACTGTCATGCCTACCTCTGGACAGAGAGGTGGTCAATGTGTAGACTGGTTTTATTGTCTACAATTTTTTACAAGCATTTTTTAAATTTATTTTTTAAATTTAATTAATTAATTTAGAAGATTTTTCCATGGTTACATGATTCATGTTCTTTCGCTTCACTTCCCTCTTCCCCCTTCCATAGCTAACGTGTAATTCAACTGGGTTTTACAAGTATCATTGATCAAGACCTATTTCCATATTATTAATATTTGCAATAGAGTGATCTTTAGAGTCTACGTCCCCAAACATATCCCCATCGAACCATATGATTAAGGAAATGTCTTTCTTCTGTGTTTCTACTCCCAGAGTACTTTCTCTGGATGTGGATAGCGTCCTTTCTCATAAGTCCCTCAGAATTGTCCTAGATCATTGCATTGCTGCTAGTACAACCATTTTTAATAGGGAACATGAAGGTAGTTGAGAGGAATTAGCCTAAGGAATGCAAAAACAAACAAACAAACAAACAAACCAGAAAATAATGAGGGATCATTAAAGTGTTTTTAAATTAAAAAAATAAAAGAAAGAAGAGAGAAAGTTCAGAAAAAGATGCAGATAAGCAAGAGAGTCTGGAATCTAAGGTGTTGGATTTATTATAGGCAAAAAAGCTGGCTATTGATGGAGATCCACAGTTTTAGTTGTAATCATCTTTTTTTCTGTTCTTTGTAGAAATGCTCATATTTCTTGGTATTTCTTAAGTTTAGAAAAAAACAAAATTATGTTAAAGAAAAGAATCCTGTTTTCAATTCTTTCATCGTCCTTTTGTTTCTGTCTTTAACTTCTTTGGGGTTTATAGCCAGCAGTGGAATGGAGTTCAGGGTTATGGACATTTTTTAATTAAAATTTTTTAATCTGTTTCTTAATTACAAATTCAAATTACAAATCTAAAAATAGTTGAATCACTTCACAGGTCTATCAATAGAACCTTTGTGTACCTATCTTCTCACAACCCTTCCAATATCACTTTGTTCCCTTTTTTTTCACATTTGTCATGTCAGTTTGCATGGTAAGAGGGCAAGTCTCAGAGATGTTTTAATGTGGATTTATCTTGATACTGCACTTATGATTTTGAGCATGTTGTTGTTGGTGGTGTATGTATGTGTATGTGTATGGTCATTTATAATTGATATTTCTTTGGAAACTGTTTTTCATTTTTTTATTAATATCCATTTTTATCCACTTGGCTATTATTATGAACATTTACCATTTCCTCTAAAAACTCATCTTCCTACAACATATCAACTTTGAAACTTATCTCCTCAGTACTCCCTGTCTCTAGCGACCCTACCTGCCTCTCACTGGAGAGGGTGGAAACTGAACATAAGAAAGCTTCTCCAAAATACTCTACTTAAGGGGAAAAGGTGCTCAGGGAAGCCACTTCATAATATTCCCCCTTAAGTTACCTTCCTTCTTTCTTTCCTCCCCTCACCACTTTTCACTTTCTTTTTACATGCTATCTCCCAGATTAGATTGTGAGCTCCATGAGAGCACAGCCTGGAATATAGTATGCATTTAATTAATGTTCGAAAATACACATACTCAAATCTTTCCACTGGATAGCATCAGTTTTCATTGAATATTTCATCATGTGTACCTCTTTTCATGTGGATTCTCAACTTATATTTTGCTTATTTATAGAGCATAAATAGATGTGTTTGATAAACTACAAAAAAAATCATTCATATGTAGAGAATCAACTTCTGAGCTGCACATCCCTTGCATTTGTTGTATTTTTTCCCTTTCTTAAGTTTTTATTGAAATCAGAGGGAATCTTGAGAGGAGACAGACTTTATAATCTTAGAGACTACACAATGCCCAATAGTTAGGGGGGACTTGTGTTCACAAGACAGAATAAAATATGAATCATAAAAAGTATAACCATAAGTGACTATTCTTCCCAAGGCAACTCCTCTATAAATAATCTTGATCTTATGCCCTCATAACCTCTCCAAAAAATTGGTCCTTATTCCCTTACCTTTGGCCTCCCTCTATCCTGCTATCTAAAAATAAGTCTAAGTTTCTCCTCAATGCTTAAAAATATCTTCACTTAATACATCTATTCCTTCTACCCATTATCTTTTCTCTTTCTCCCCCTCATGACTAAACTCATAGAAAGAGCTATCTATAAAAGCTACTATAATTAATTCCGCCATTCTTCTCACTTTCTTCCAGGTCCTCTTCATTTTTGGCGTCTTAGCATCATTCAATTGAAACTGTCCTCTCCAAAATTACCAGTTATCACTGGATTGCCAAATCTAATGATCTTTTCTCAATACTGATCCATTTTAACCTTTCAACCTTTCTGCAGCATTTAAAATTGTTGATTATCTTCAACTTCAAGATACTATCCTCTTCAGGGTTGTGGCAAAATTGGGACATTAATGCTTTGCTAGTGGAATTGTGAATTAATCCAGCCATTCTGGAAGGCAATTTGGAATAATGTTCAAAGGGCTTTAAAATAATGTATACTCTTTGATCCAGCAATGTCACTACTAGGTTTGTACCCCCAAAGAGATAATAAGGAAAAATACTTGTACAAAAATATTCATAGCCATACTCTTTGTGGTGGCAAAAAATTGGGAAATGACGGGTTGCCCCTTGATTGGGGAATGGGTAAACAAATTGTGGTATATGATGGTGATGGAATACTATTGTGTTGTAAGGAATGATAATCTGAAGGATCTCTATATGAACTGGGAGAACCTCAATGAACTGATGCAGAGTGAAATGAGCAGAACCAGGAGAAAATTGTGCACAGAAAGTAAAACATTGTGGAACAATCCAATGTAATGTGTTTTGCTACTATTAGCAATGCAACCAAGCCAGGACACTTCTGAAGGACTTATGGGGAAAAATGCTAAGCACCTTGAGAGAAACAACTATAGGAGTAGAAATGCAAAAGAAAACATATGACATCACTCATCACATGAATATATGAGTATGTGATTTGGGGTTTAGGCTTTAAAAGATCACTCTATAGGGGAAATGAATAATATGGAAATAGGTATCAAGTGCTAATATTTGTAAAACCCAGTGGAATTGCTTGTCGGCTCTCGGGGAGTGGGGAGGGAAGAGAAGAGGGAAAGAAAATGAATCATGTCAACATGAAAAAATATTTTAAAATAAAAATTATTTTAAAAGACACTATCCTCTTAGAGTTTTCATGACTCCATTTTATCCTGGTTCTCCTATCTGTTCAACTACTCCCTTTCCATCTCTTGTTCATGTTCATGAGTATCTCCCAAAGCCTCATCCTCCCTCTTTTACCTTTTCCTCTATAATTTCACTCTTAGTTACCTCATCAGTTCCAAAAAGTTAAATGATCATCTTTAAGTAGATTATTCCCAAATCTTTATATTTGACCCTTTTTTTTCATATGACATTATATTACCAATAGCCTTTTGATCATCTTGAACTGGATATCCTAGAAATATCTCAAACTCCATATGTGAAAATAGAATTCTTTATCTTTTTCTAAAAAAACCTTCTTGTCTTCCAAAAATTTCCATTGCTCTGGAGGGGACCAACATCCTACTAGTCACCTGCCTAAGAAACTCAGAGTCATTTTCAATTGTTCAATGTCACTCATCTTTGACAAATTTAATAGTTTCTACTTTTTGAATTTTTAAAATCTGTGTTCCCTTTTCTATACTCACATAGTCATTATTTGAATTCAAGTCCCTATTACCTCTCACCTGGACTACTACAAGAGTCTTCTATCTGGTCTTCATAACTCAATCATCTTCCCACACTAATCTATCTATTCAGTTGCTATGGTGATTTGCTGAAAGAGTAAGTCTTAACTTGTCATTCCCACTCCCCCTATTACCAATAGTTATCTCCAATGGTTCTATTTGACCTCCAATACAAAATATAAACCATATGTGGTTTTTAAAACTATAATCTGTCTCCTTCCTACCTTTCCAGGAGCCTTACACTTTACTAACCTCTATGTAGTCTACAATCCAGCTATAAAGATCTACTTGTGCTTCCCCCAAAACAACATTATATCCCTCATCTCTGTGCCTTTCAAATGGATGTCTCCCATGCCTGGATTGTTCTTTCTCCACCCTCAGCCTCAACTCAGGCTGCTGACTTCCTTTTCTTTCTTTAGGACTCAGTACAAATATCTTCTGTAGATCTTCTCCCTTCCCTTCATTGACAGATTTTAGCCTCATTTTCTCTTCCCACATCCAATGACTACACAAAAGGCAGGACAATTGGCAATGATGCGGGATACTGTTGATGACCTTAGCTTCTCTGATGTGTGACCAAACTCTAAACTTTCCACAGTGCCTGCTTCAGCTATCTTCATGGCTGTTAGTACAAATTGTTTTCATCTGCCCATTCTATCAAGGGAAGTCTTCACATGCTTGTGGTAGACATATCCCTAACTCACTAACAGGTTCAAGACCTGTCAGTTACCCCCCAACATGGTTTAGCCCATATGCCCAGATGGTTTAGTTAGGATTTAGCTGCTATGTATGCTACAGTTTCTGGGAATCACAGGTGAGAGGTAAAAGATAGACACCAAAGGTGGATGACATGCTAATCTTCCTGAATATCCCATTTACTCCAAGGAAGCATAGATATAGAAGTGAAGGATTCAAAAGGGGGAATGAGAAACTATGTTTTTGGATATAGTCCTTGTCTTTTATTTCAGTTTAATATATATATTCCAGTATATGGAATATACATTGTAAAGGTTTTGTTTTCCTTATGTTCCTACTCAGAATCAGGGTGAGGGGAGGGGAGGAAGATAGATTTGAGTTAATGAAAAAAATAAAATATAGTTTTTATTTGAAAAATTATATTTAATTAATTTATTTATAATATTTTCCATGGTTACCTAATTCATGTTCTTTCCCTCTCCTCCTTAACCTCTCCTGTAGCCAATGAGCAATTCCACTGGGTTTTACATATGTCATTGATCAAGACCAATTTCCATATTACTAATATTTCTCAGAGTCTACATCTCCAATCATGTCCCCATCAACCCATGTGAACAAGAAGTTCTTTTTCTTCTGTGTTTCTACTTCCACAGTTCTTTCTCTGGATGTGGATAGGGTCTTTTCTCATAAGCCCTCAGAATTGTCCTGGATCACTGCATTGCTGCTAGTAGAGAAGTCCATTACATTAGATTATGCCACAGCATATCCATCTCTGTGCATAAAGTTCTGCTCCTTTCACTCTGCATCAATTCCTGAAGGTTGTTCCAGTTCACATGGAATTCCTCCAGTTCATTATTCTTTATAGCACAATAGTATTCCATCACCAACAGATACCACAATTTGTTCAGCTATTCTCCAATCAAAGGGCATCCCCTCATTTTCTAATTTTTTGCCACCACAAAGAGTGCAGCTATAAATATTTTATACAAGTCTTTTTCCTTATTATCTCTTTGGGGTATAAACCCAGCAGTAGTATGGCTGGATCAAGAGGCAGATAGTCTTTTAAAGCCTTTTGAGCATAATTCCAAGTTGCCATCCAGAATTGTTGGATCAATTCACAACTCCATCAGCAATGCATTAATATCCCAATTTTGCCACATCCCCTCCAACATTTATTACGTTCCTTTGCTATTATAGCCAATCTGCTAGGTGTGAAGTGGTACTTCAGATTGTTTTCATTTGCATTTCTCTAATTATAACATATTTATAACACTTTCTCAAGTGCTTATTGATAGTTTTTATTTCTTCATCTGAAAATTGCCTATTCATGTCCCTTGCCCATTTATCAATTGGGGAATGGTTTGCTTTTTTGTACAATTGTTTTAGTTCCTTAGAAATTTGAGTAATTAGACCTTTGTCAGAGGTAATATATAGTTTTCTAAAAACACAGAAAAGAGAATGCTCCTAGGAGGTCAACAGTGTTAAATGTTAAAAAAAATGTAGGGAGGAAGAGAACTGAAAAGGCCATTAGATTTAGTAATTAAATGATCATTGGTAACTTTTGATGGGATACTTTCAAAAGCAGTGTCATTGAAAGCCAATTACAAATGAAGAAGTGTGTGGAATAGGTTAGTTTCCTTCCTCTTGAATTTACTTGGTATTACTTTGCATTTATCTATTAGTGCATATGTGTACCTCCTATCCCCAACTGAATATACGTTCCTTAAGGGCAGGCTTTCATTTTTTTCTTTACATCTCCATAAGTTAGCAGAGTTCTTGGTACAAAGTAAGTCAGTTGGCTTTGACTACGGAGGAGCCTTTCTAGGAGTTTATCAATGAAGAGAAGGAACAATTTAGGGTGAAACACCATGAGATGGGAGGATAGCAAAGAAAAGGGGGGTGGTGGAAGCAATAATAGTAACCCTTAAGAAAGAAAAGTGAGCATCTGAATATTTCATTGTAATGCTAGTTTTGACATGACACAATCTTTGAAAAAAATCATTATAATTCTTCCATAAGTCAACTCCAGATTTCTCCACCTCTCACCCAAATACCCACTTTCATGATAAATAAAAACAAATAATACACCACTGACTTCTGACAGCACATATATTCTGCACACATAGGCCCTCACTTCTTTGAGGAAATAAAAGCATTTCATCATCTCGAATGTCAAGATGGCTACCTACAATTATGCAGCAACTAATTTTTTTTCAGTGTTATCTGCTTATTTCACTCTATCATTTCATATAAATTTCTCCATGCTTCCTTGAGGTATTCATATCCATTAATTCAAATGATGCAATAGTATTCCATTACATTTATATACCACAATTTGTTCAGCCAAGACTAAATTAAATATATATATAGGCATCGACTTTGTTTCAAGATTTTGTTACCACAAAAAGACTGGGATGAGTAAGTCAGTAATGATGGAACCTTTTTATTTTTTCTAATTTTGACCTTGTTGGGATATATGTGTGCCCCCAAATATACAGTATAATAGTCCTTGGTATAAATGAGTTAGTCAGCAGGAAGTATTTATTAATTACCTTCTATATGACAATCATTTGAGCTAAATGCTGCTATAATTACAAGTCCAGCAATCAGCAATTAAAAGAGAAATTAGTTTGAAAACAGAAAATTCAATTTGTGCAATTTTTTTTCAAATTCAATTTTATTTTCATTTCAGTCTCAAATTCTCTCCCTCAAAACTCTCCCTCCTCTATTCATTGAGAAGGTTAAAAAACTCATTACAGATATATGTAGTTGAGTAAAATTAATATGTACATTTACAATGTCAAATGAAGAAAGAAAATAAAAGAGAAGAGGAAGAGAGGAGAGGAGGGGAAAGGAGAGGAAAAGAAAGGAAGCGAGGAGGGGAGGGAATAGGAAGGGGAAGAAAGAAAAGAGCTGAGGAAAGGAGAAGAGAAGAAATGAGAAGAGGAGAGAGGAGAACGGAAAAGGGGGAGAGAAAAGAATAGGAGAAGGCAGGGAAAAAGAAATGAAAAGAAAAAGGGAAAAAGAAAAGTAAAGAAAGTGGTATTGGAAAGGAAAGAAAAGAAAAGGAATGAAATGAAATGAAAATATGCTTTTCTGAGTCCATTACCTATCTATCTAGAGGTAGACAACATGTTTCATTTTGAGTTCTTTGGGTTTTTTGTTGATCATAGTATTGATCCAAATTCCCAACTCTTTTAAAGTTGTTTTTCTTCATTATCTTATTATTAAGTAAGTTGTCTCCTTAGTTCTCCTTACTTCACTTTGCATCAGTTCACACAAGTCCTCCTAGGGTTTTCCGAAACTCTACCCTTCATCATTTCTGATAGCAAGATAGTATTCAATCACATTCATTTCATAAACTGCAACTTATTCAGTCATTCCCTAATTGATGGTTATCACCTCAGTCTCCAATTCTTTGGCACCACAAAAATAGTTTATATATACATATGTGCATATATAAACTCTTTATATGCATATATATATAACATTATGCTAATATGCATCCTTTTCTTCTTTCTTGATTTCTATGGGGCTATAGACCTAGTAACAGTTTCATATGCATATTTAATAGCTTTTTGGACATAGTTCCAAATATCTTTCCAGAAAGGTTGAACCAATTCACAGCTCCACCATAGTGTATTAAAGTACCTTTGAAAAGTACAATTGACTAATTTATTGATTATTGATGGACAGTAAAGACTAATTAACTTTAACTGAGATATACATGTTCATACATATGCATGAGGACCAGGAAGAGAGAAGGAAAACACAGCATTTGTGTTCTGAAAATGCTCATTTGCATTGGAAATTTTTGTCTCAATGTAGGATTTTTGATGAGGAAGTTCCACGTATGGCTGCTTTTGCATAATGAAATTGGGGGCAAATGATTTAGTGCATGTTTACGGAAAATCTTACCTCTGAGGAGCTTCCTGTGGTGCAATGTACAATTTCTCTGCAAACTTTAAAAGTAAATGAATCTAAAGTGGCTGATAATGGTCAGACCAGTGGACAACCTCAATCTTATTCTCCAAAGCGAGAAAACGTAATACTTCCTCTAAAAAAAAGTATGTATACTAATCTATCATTCTTTCATTTCAGTTTTAAAAAGACCTTTAGTATAGGTTATGTGTATCTATTTCTTCAGCTAGGGTACTTTTCAATTTGCATTATACATCATACCATAACTTAAAAACATGCCTTGAGGGTTTTTTTTTCCTGGGAGTCAAGATGGCAACTTAGAAGCAGAGAAAGTCAAGTCCTCTGTGAAAACCCTTCCATACCAATTAAAAACAAAGTGCTTCCAGGGGGACACAAAGCCAAATCCAACAATTGAATAGAGCTGGGGGACCCTCCTGCTCAATTCAACTTAAAAGGTATGCAGAGAAGATTGAATTTTCCGGTTTAAGGAAAAGAAAGAAGAAAGGTCCCCCACCTTCTGTGCTGAGACTCCAATGGTTGCTGGGATCTCAGGGGGAGGGCTCCAGCCCCAAGGGAGTACCTTGCTACCACAGCTACACAAGGCTCAGACCACAACTGGCAGGGAGGCAGCTGGATGAGAGGGGCAGAGAGGTGGGCAGCCTAGTCAAAGCCTTTAGCAGCCATTCCTATATCTTGGCCTCTACCTCTGGAGGTTTTAGCCTCATGGCACATCCAGCTAAGCTGTCTTAATCCAGTCTAGGGATAGTACAGATAAGAAGCCTTTGGAGGGCAGAGAAGCTCAATCTCCAATAACTGTCCCCCACCCACAGCACTGAGATCCTCAATAAGAATCTGGCTGACTGGGATCCTAGGGAGAAGGCTACAACCACAACACAGTACCTTGGTACCACCATGGGAAGTTCAGGGCTTTGACCTGGCAGCTGGCAGGGAGGTGGCTGGCAGAAAGGAGTAGAGAGGAAGATGAGGATAAATACCTTCAGCCTCCACATCTTCACCTTTACCTTCAGCTTCTGTTGGCAGCTGGGGAAGATCTGGCCTCAGGGATCATTAATACAACAGGTCAGCTATATCAGCCTAATCCAGTTAATCAGCAGAGCAGAAAAGAAGCCCCTTCAGGACAGAATAGCCCAAACCCACAGATTCAGCAAATGAACAGAGGAACAAGAATACAGCCAATGATGGGGGAAAGAAGAAAAAAAAGTATGAGTAAAAAACAGAAAAAGAAGAAAGAAATTGCAACCCAGAGCTACTCTCCAGATAATGAACAAAGAACAAGTGGAACAGAGCAGGACCAAAGAACACCAAGCGAAAACTGGAACTCCAGCAAATTGGGCACAGGCTTTGGAAAAACTCAAAACACAATTCAAAAGACAATTAAGACTTATCAGCATTTCTATATATTATCAACACAACTCAGCAGCAAGAGTTAGAAAGAGAAATTCCATTTAAAATCACCCTAGACTATATAAAATATTTAGGGATCTATTTGCCAAGACAAACAGGAATTATATAACACAACTACAAAACACTTTCCACATAATTAAAACTAGATCTAAATAATTGGAAAAACAATAATTGCTCATGGGTAGGATGAGCTAATATAATAAAAATGATAATCCTACCCAAATTAATTTAGTTATCCAATGCCATACCCATCAAACTACCAAGAAACCTTTTTATTGAATTAGAAAAAATTATAACAAAATTCATTTGGAAGAGCAAGATCTTAAAGTATACTATAAAGCAGTGATCATCAAAACAATTTGGTACTGGCTAAGAGACAGAAAGGAGGATCAGTGGAATAGACTTGAGGTAAATGTCCTCAGCAAATTAATGTTTGATAAACGCAAAGATCCTAGTTTTTTGGAAAGAACCCACTATTTGACAAAAACTGCTGAGAAAACTGGAAAACAGTATTGGGAGAGATTAGGCTTAGATCAACATCTCACACCATATACCAAGATAAATTTCAGAAAGGGTAAATGATTTACATATAAGGAAACAAATTTGGTGAACATAGAACAGTATACCTGTCAGATCTATGGGAAAGGAAAGAATTTAAGACCAAGCAAAAGATGAGAGAATATTAAAAAATGTAAAATGAATAATTTTGATTACATAAAAAAATATTTTGTACAAACAAAACCAGTGTGACCAAAATTAAAAGAGAAGCAACAAATTCGGGAAAAAACCTTCATAACAAAAACTTCTGACAAAGGTCTGATTTCTCAAATTTATAAGGAAATAAATCAATTGTACAAAAAAAATCAAGCCATCGGCAAGGGACATGACTTGGCAGTTTTCAGATAAAGACATCAAAACTATTAATAAGCACATGAAAAGTGTTCTAAATATCTCATAAGAGAAATGCAAATCAAAAAAGCTCTGAGGTACCACCTCACACCTAGCAGATAGACCAATAAGACAGCAAAGGAAAGTAATAAATGTTGGAGGGAATGTGGCAAAATTGGGACACTAATGCATTGCTGGTGGAGTTGTGAACTGATACCACCATTCTGGAATGAAATTTGAAATTATGCCCAAAGGGCTTTAAAAGACTGCCTGCCCATTGAACCTGACATACAATTGCTGAGTTTGTGCCCCAAAGAGATTATAGGGAAAATACTTATACAAAAAATATTCACAGTTGCGCTCTTTGTGGTGGCATAAAAACTGGAAAATGAGGGGGTGTCCATCGACTGGGGAATGACTGAACAAATTGTAGTGTCTGATGCTAATGGAATACTATTGTGCTGAAAGGAATAATGAACTGGAGGAATTCCAGGTGAATGGGAAGACCTCCAGGAATTGCTGCAGAGCAAAAGGAGCAGAACCAGGAGAACATTGTACGGAGACTGATACGCTGTGGCACGATCGAATGAGTAGACTTCTCTACTAGCAGCAATGTAATAATACAGGACAATTCTGTGGGACTTATGAGAAAGAACACTATCCACATCCAGAGAAAGAACTCTGGGAGTAGAAATACGGAAGAAGAAAAAAATGATTGATCACATGGTTCGATGGAGATATTATTGGGGATATTGACTTTAAATGATCACTCTTTTTCAAATATTAATAATATGGAAATAGGTTTTGAACAATGATACATGTAAAACCCAGTCAAATTGCTTGTTTGTTCCAGGAAGGGAGGGAAAGAATATGAATCCTGTAACCATGAAAAAATGTTCCAAATTAATTAATTGAATTTAAAACAAAAATAAATAAATAAATGTGTACTCCCCCCAAAAAACATACCTTGGGGTGTGTACCTGTCTCCTAATGCATTTATTACATTAGCAGAATTAATAGCAAAAATTAGTTACAGCAGTAAATTAAAAACTTATTGCATAATATAAATGTCCTTGAACTTTTAGGAATCTATTAAAATATTTACATGGAGATCAATGTCATCTTGAGAAAGTTAAAAACCATCTATTTATCCTTCATTCTACTAACTTTTCCATACACTAACCAAGGATCTATTATTCCCAGAGCAAAGCAAGTCAGACCACTGAGACAATGTCATTTCAGCATGATAAAGACTATTCCAGGTTCACATTTTTCAATCTCACTTTAGCAGTCACAAATATCTTCTGATGCCATAGAATGAACGACTAAACTCCCATCCAGATTGAATGACATTTTTAAATGGGGAAAATGAGATTTATAGATTTACTTGCCAGTTTCAAAGCTTTGATCCTTACACTAAGAATCACACACTTGACAAGTACTATTTAGGATGCTGCCTGATTGGTCTCAGGGATATGACAGTCTGTGATTCACCACCACAGGTACAGAGTTCACAGAAATTAACCAACCTCACTTCATCAAAACAGTAGAAAAAAATGTGCTTTTACCTTCACAAGCTCACAGTAACTTCCAAATGCTTACTATGAAGTTAACTTTATTGATCACTAGGGGTTGGGGATGCTTTTTAAAGAAGGTCTGTAAAAGCAGGCAAGATCCTATGTAAGCATGGAATAAAGATCTTAAATATTTGTTCAGCTAAGACTGAGCTAAGTTTGAAGCTAGTTAAAGGGCATAGGATAAACATAGAATGCCTGTTATACAAGCAAAAAAGTAACTGAGGAAGACAATTCAGGCCAGCAAATGACCGTAATATCCATCTCATGGACAACCTGCCAATACATTATTACTGTAATTCGAGATAGTGAAAGTGTATAAAAGTATGATATCTCCCCCAAACTATGGCTCTCTCAAGTAACTTAAAGTTCAGGTGGGTAGATATATTATAATAAGTCCATGAAAAGAAATGTAATACCCCTAATTGCTGACTGTTTTTAAAAAACAACAACAATCTAAATGTAAAAAGGGCATTTACCTGAAACAGAATACAAGATTGATAATGAGAAAATTACAACAAACAGAAAGTACTCTTACCACCCATTTCCTCAGCACTTCCCCCCCAAAAACAGCAATTTCCAAGGCTAAAAACTTGTAAATCCAATTCATTTCTACCCCAAACTGCTAAGTTAACATGGTATTCAATCTAGGGAAGCAAAATAAGTTCACTAGCAACTTGGGCATTAAATGACGTCAGAAAGCAATGTATATGGTGCAACATTGTTTTACACTGGACCAATTATTCTAACACCATTACTTCCTGGCATGAGTGGAGGGGTATGCTGCCACAGGCATCCAAAGTTTTGCCATATAAATGCCCAGCAGTAGTCTATCTAGCATTGGCCTAAGTGGGGGAACATTTCAATGTCTGCCAGCCATGACAATGGGAGGTATAACATAGGAACAACCTCTTCGTTCACATCCTTAGCTTTTCTTCCTGCGTTTCCTTTTCAGTTCTAATTAGTTCTATTATTTCTTAAATCTCTGTATCATATCTAATAGACTTCTGTGTAACTTCCCAGGTTTGTTACCTGCTGAACTTTTATATAGAATTCTGGAGGATGTCATCCCATGGAAAGCATCTTGCCATTCCTGCCCAAAGATATTCTCTCTCCCTATTCTTCCTGAATACAGATATCCCATACTGTTTTGGATGGCAGACAAGTAGATTGGACAATACATGATGGTAAAGGTAGAGATGAAAGAGAGAAAACATCACAGAATTTCAAAGTTGAAAGAATCTCACAGGAATTTAGTTCCTCATACCCTCCACAACAACTCTATCGCAACCCTGTCAACAATTTTTCATATAATGCCTGCATAAATACTGGCCATGAGAGGGAATCCTCTCCTCTTAAGATAGTCCATTCACCCTTTAATTACTAGAAAGGTTTTTTTTTCTTCCTTGAGATTAAATTTGCCCTTTTTTGCAACACAGACTGACTGCTCTCAGTTTTTCTCTATATGGTCAAACAAAAAAAAAGTATTATTTTTTAATTAATATAATTTATTTCCAAGTATCTCAGCTCATATCTCCCCCTCCTCTCACCACAGAAAGCATCATCTGGCAAACAGATATGTATATATAGATTATGTCTTTCATGTTTCCAAAACAAGTACTATTTGGCTTCTACTTGACAACTCTTCAAATACTTGAAGTAGCCATGATGTCTACATTGATTCTTTTCTTTAGTTCATGTGATCTGCATGTCACAAACTCAAATCCTTTTACCATATTGGATGTTTCATACTGGATGTTTTTAAGCTTTTCAGTGTCCTTACTAAACTCCCACCCCACACTTGAACACAATACTCCAGACGTGCTCTGATTAAGGCATAGGACAAAAGTAGTATCACCTCTTTACTCCCAGAAGCTTTGCCTCTATACAGGCCAAGATTACGCTCATTTTCTTGATTGTAATAATATTCTACTGAGACAAGTCAAATGAACAATAGTTTATTAAATACTTGTTAGGGGCTAGGCATTATAATAACCACCGAGGATCCAAATACAAGCAAAAAGAAACAGTTCTTACACTCAAGGAAATAATAATTCTTTTGAGGGGGCTTAAAAATGACAAATGAGGAGGACAATTTCAAAGAACTAAGAGTCAAAAGCTGAAATGGAAGAGGAAGGAAGAATGGCTGGCCTGGACTCTTCCTCATAAAGGAAGAACTAAGAGGAAATAGACTGTGGGAGAAGGTAACCACAGGAGCAGTAGAATGTTTCAGGGTGATACATATTTTGCTTACTTTCCACTAGATATCCCAAACCCTATTTCTGATGAACTATTTTCTATAATGTTTCCCCTAGCTTATGCTTATGAAGTCAATTTTTGAACACAAGTATAAAACTATACTTAACCTTATTAAATGTTATCTTATTATATTAAGTCCCATGTTATAGACTGTCAAAATATTTTAAAATCATGATTCTTTTCACTAAAGTATATATATAATAGCTAGTTCTCTCAGCTTTGTGTCACCCACAATTTAGAAAAGTATGCCCTATTCCTTTATCTAAGTAATTGATAATAACTTTAAGCAATAAAGGGCCAAGCTAAGATCCCTGAGGCACTCCATAGGAGACTTCCTTTTGCCATCAAAGCATTAATAACTTCTTTGGGGATCCAACTATTCAAGCAGTTTCAAATCAATTTAATTGAGCTATAATCTAGCTCACTTCTTTCCACTCTTTCCCTAAGAACTAAGACACTGTTTGAAACTCTTTTGTTAAAACCTAGGGAAATTGTATCTACAGAATTCTCTTGGTCTACTTATTTGGCAAATCTGAAAAAGGAAGGAAGGAAGGAAAGAAGGAAGGAAAAAAGGAAGGAAGGAAGGAAAAAAGGAAGGAAGGAAGGAAGGAAGGAAAGAAAGAAGGAAGGAAGGAAGGAAAAAAGGAAGGAAGGAAAGAAGGAAGGAAGAAAAGAAAGAAGGAAAAAAGTATGTCAGGGGTCTAAGGGTTATTAAAAAGTTTTTTTTAAGCTACCCTCAATATATCTGTAAATGGTCTCTCTCCTTATGGGCTAGTTAGTTTCAAAGTGAGCTAAAACTACTCCAAAAACTTAAGCAATTTCCTTAACCTTATTATTAAGAGGTAAGAAGTCAATGGTTTCTTCTAAGAGTTCCAAAGAGAGCATCAAACCCTCTCTCAATTTGAAACTATTTATAAGCAGAGCTCAGATGCTCCTCTTTTTAATCAGTCTTTATATTATGACTATAGTACTAAGTATATTGATGGAAGGCAAAAAGTCAGAAGATCTCTTTTCATAGCATAATATAATGACTCTGGGGAGTCTGGTTATCTGGTTGGCTTTCCCTGATTTTTTGTTTTTGTTTCACCCTGATTTATATGTGTCCCTAGTGAAAGTTACTTAACTTTTTTGCCTTAATTTTCTCATATGAGCTAGAGAAGGAAACTGCAAACCACTACAGGATTTTTTCCCAAATGGGGTCATAAAGAGTAAGAGATGATTGAAATGACTAAACAATAATAACCAATTATTCTCTGACTCATCAATGAGAAGTCTGACATTGGATAAAACAAATGAGTTCTGATGGTTTGAGGAGATCAGACTAAGCATATGCCCTACTGGGATGGTATTCCAATGAAGAACACCACAGAGGACAATAAACAGATGAGAAGAATGAGAGGGAGTACCAAAGGAGAGATAAAAGGATGCTGAAGCCATGCCAGCTATTTCATAGATGTAGCCAGGGCCAAGTCTAGTCATGATCTTCTTAAACATCTTTGTCTTCTACCTTTAAAATCAGTACTAGTTTACCTTATCCCTTTTCACCTTCCTGAATAAACCTTGAGTTAATTTAGATTTATATAACAGCAACTCTGGAGGTGGTATTTTACCTTAATAAAATAGAGACAAAATAATATTTTGAGGGTCCGGGCTCATTAAAATGGGAAATCTGCCATTGTAGGCAGATATATTATATTCACTCACCTATAATCCATGGCGCTGGGGAGGCTGAGGCTAGCAGATCTCTTGAACTTGGGAGTTCTGAACTTCAAGGGGCTGAGACAATTGAGCATCTGAACTAAGTGTAGAATTATTATGGTGACTTCCTAGGAACAAGAGGCCATCAGATTGCCTAAGGAGGCAGAAAACTAGCCTATGTTAGAAACATAGCAGGTCAGGGGCAGCTGGGTGGTTCAGTGGATTGAGAGCCAGGCCAAGAGGCAGGAGGTTTTAGTTTCACGTGTGACCTCAGACACGTGCTAGCTGTGTGACCCTGGGCAAGTCACTTAGTTCCCATTGCCTAGCCCTTACCACTCTTCTGCCTTAGAAACCAATACACAGTATTGATTCTAAGATGGAAGCTAAGGGTTTAAACAAATCAGTAGTCAAAATTCTCTGGCTGATTGGAGTAGAATTTAGCTGTAAGTGGTCCCTGCACTTTGGGTATGGGTAAGATAGGAAAACACAGTTTTTTTTAAAATAAATAAACAAATATTTAAATAAATGAGAAGAAAGATCAATAGATAGACAAACAGACATAAATAAATGTGACATTTTCTCTTACCTTATAAAAAGGTAGTTCTTTTTAAATTGTTTTTCTTAAGAGGTTAGCCTTAGGGTTTCTTTATTTTTACAATCTTCTTAAAATGTTTTTCCCCTTTATCACTTCTACCCTTAAAAGTAGGGAATTGTTTTAAAAAGCTGCAGGAATCAAACTTCTCAATCTTCCCTTAATTCCTGCATTCCCAATTGGGCATAAATCTCTCTTTTCTAAGTCCTAACTCCCTGGCCCAGGAAAGGACTAAATCAGCTTCCTGCTCCTTTGGTAACTGCCTTGTCCTCTAATCATCCTGATAAAACATTGTAGTACATCTAAGCTGCACAAATGTTAAGGATACTGAACTGTACACAGCACCACTTAGTGGCTAAACATCATATGAACTCCTTGATGTTGTCTCTTTTCTTGGAAAGTTTCCTTTGACTGAAAAACAAAAAAGAAAAAATGAACAAACCAAAAAACGTAGCATTTTCAAAAAAAGCTATTTTTGTTGTGTTCTTAGAAATCTCTGAGGGCCAGTGAGGCATGTTGGGATTTCAGAAACAGTGACAACAAATGGATCAAAGCATCAGAGGGAATTATTTGAAATGTTAATAGCAAGGATATACACATAATATTTTAAGAGAAGAAAATATTAATCTCATGATGAAGAAAGTAACAAGCTAAACAGGCAGGAAGAGTGAAGTTTTTTTTATCCCAGTAGAATTGTGATAATGTCTTTAGGAAAAAGCAGCAGAGACAAAGTAATTTGTCTCTAGAACTTAGAGATGATTGTATTATATAACTAAAAATTTCTCTCTTGATTTAATTAAGTTCAAAGAATTATCAACTCAATATATGTAATAGAATTAGAAAAATATATTTGGGAGGTGGGATGAGAAGAGAATAGTACATGTCCTTGCCTTTTAAGGATCTGGTAGGAGGATTATTATATACACTCAGGTAAGTAAATATACAGGATAGATGATGATAGGGGCCAAAAAGAAAGGGAAGGTGCTATTAGAAAACTGAAAAGGGGAGAAAGCACTTTAGCTTAAGGCTTGGGGGTAGCATAAGGAAGAAGAATCCTACTGGATGAAAGAAAAGAATTCTGACAAGTAAAGATAATTGAGGGAATTCCAAGGTTGGCAGGTTAGCTTTGCAAGTTGTAAAGAGTCCTACATGAAAAGTTGGAGTTTTCATTTATTTGTATTTATTGTACTGTACTGTACTATAGTTAAGAGAGAATCAGTAAAATTTTTTGAGTAGAAGAGCAAAATGAGGAAAATTATTTTTGTAGCTATGAAAAGGGGCAAATCATATGTATAGGGGAAATTTCTGTTTTTCTTCACTGAAAATGTGTTGCCAAAGTAAAAGACAGAAAAAAAGTGGAAACCAAAAAGAAATTTAGAAGAAAACCCTAGCTACTAAGATTAGTTCCCGGGGGGAGGGGGAAATCTTCATTCGAAATATTTTTACAGGTTATTGAATATGAATTTTAATAGTAATAAACATAAAGTTCTATATCATGACTAAAAAAATCATCCCAAATATGGGACAAGAGAGGCATTGGATATAAAAAGGACCTGAGGTTTTAAGGAATTTTTAAAAGTCACCCAGTTTTCACCTTTTAGCAGCCCAAAAGGCTTTTTGGTGGTGGTGGTGGTGGTGCAATTTTTGTGACCCAATTTGGGGTTTTCTTGGCAAAGCTATGAGAGAGGTTTGTCATTTTCTTCCCCCGCTCAGTTTACAGATGAGAAAACTGAATCAAACAGGGTTAAGTGACTTGCCCAGAGTCTGAGTAAGAATCTGAGGCCAGATTTAAACTTAGATTTTCCTGACTGTAGGACTACCCACTGAGCTACCTAACTGCCCACAAAAGGTTAGCAATGGCAAAAATGTGCTTTGCTCTGAAAAGTTATTTGTGGAGATCTACCTATCCTCTCTGATATTTTCATCAAATATATTCTCAATATATATGTAGATCATTCACATGAAGACTTTATAAAAATGAGAAATAGGCACATAAAAAGTAGCAATTTATAGTCTTTCAAGTGCTTTTTAGGAGGAATAAATATCATCCATGAAATTTTCCCATTCTCTTAGGAAATTATTTTCCAGAGATAATTTGAAAACAGGGTTGTGCTGGTAAAAGTTTAACAACTGGCTTTCTGGGGGAAAGAAACTTAAAAATTTTTTTAAACCATACACACATCGAAATTTTATATTCATTATTAACATTTTCTCCCTTAATTTCTTACATCTAGACAATCAACAAAATAATATAGTATATCAAGCCCTGATTGTTAGCATTTGTCAGTTTCTGAGATATAAATGCTCACATTAAAAGTTTAACATTTAAATTAAAAATTGGTTCTTGAGAGCTTTGTCAGACTGGCTCCAACTATATGATACAATGGATTTAGCCTCAGAGGGCATAGACTTAAAGGCTATCTGACTTTGAGTGAGTCTTTTTTCTTCTCTGGTCCTCAGTGTCTTCATCCATAAAATAAGGAGGTTGACCTATGGCAGTAGTTCCCATTTAGGGGTTTTCCCTGAGGTTCAAGCTAAAATTCTTTAATGACACTTTATTCAGTAATTGCCCAATTATGTTGCAAATATATATTTTCCTAAACATGTACATGTTGGAAGCATTATAGATTTGTTTCTATAGAGACTGAAGTTTTGAGTGACAAAAATTATCATGGTAGTTATTGCAAGCACTTAATGAACAAATCCAAAACAATACTATGAATACTGGAGTTCACAATATACGTTTTCTTATTCTTGTTGAATGGGGGTTCAAAGACCAAAAAAACAATGGGAATCAGTGATCTAAAGCTAAAATCCTGTATCCTTTCAATGGGGCTAAGCCCTTTTAAGATGCTGCCAGGTTCTACAATAGTCCACTTTCTTCTGAAAATACTTCTGGAGTGCTTTTAGCCCTAAGGCTCAAATTTACTATACTAAATTCAAGGTATTCTCATTAACAAAACAGAAGTGCCTCTCACTTCCTTCACTGAACTCTCTTAACACTTTATTTGTCCCTCTCTCCAGCCCTTATCACATTCTATTTTGCATTAGAGTTATTTGTATCCAATTCTTATTCCACTAGTATTACTCTAGGAAGGTAAAGATTGTTTTATTTATTTTTGCAATCCACCAGAGTGCACATACTAGGTGCCTAATAAATATGTGCTAATTGAATTTATGCAAGGGATATGCCAGGATTACCCAATGAAGTTTCTGTATGATTTTAAAAAGGTAATAACAATTCATATATGACTAGAAAAGGCTCCTTCCTGTACTTTTGCAACTAGTCTGGATTTTGGCACATCTGAGCAACACCGTCCCTAAGAAGAATACTTCAGGATCAGAGTTTAAGATGAAATGTCTCAGACACTGAAGCTATACACATTTGGAGACTGTAATTTCTCCTTTCTGGATTGCTTCTGAG
Organism: Gracilinanus agilis; assembly: GCF_016433145.1. Lineage (NCBI taxonomy): Eukaryota > Metazoa > Chordata > Mammalia > Didelphimorphia > Didelphidae > Gracilinanus > Gracilinanus agilis. The sequence goes on from NC_058131.1 coordinate 260,003,890, forward strand.
ACAGCTTTTAAAACCTCTCACTTAATGAAGTATATTATCATTGACTCCAAGGATTATGGGAAAGAACCTCAGACCTAACCTAGTATAGTCACTTTCCAGATAAGGAACCCAGAAATCAAATAGAACAAATCACTTGCCTATGACCACTCAGGGAATACAATTCAAACCCAGACCTTCTGACAGCAAATCCTAACTCCCACCATGGTACTCTTGCTGTATGTCCAACAACAGAATCATTGCCAATATTATAGGTTAAATGCCCTGCATCTCCCCCAGTTCCTTTTCATAGTATATATCAGCAAAAAAAAATGTTTTGAGGTGAACACTTTACCTTAATAGTCATAGATTTTAAGCTAAAAGAGACCTAAAACTAAGGGAAACACTTTGCAAACCTTTAAGTTCAATATAGACAGCAGTTCATAAGATCATAGAGTTTGAATGGGTCTCAGAAGCCACTGAGTCCCATCCTCTAGTTTTATAAATAAAAAAAAATAAAAACATGATCCAGAAAGGTTATGTTGTGACCTGTGAGGGGTCACTTAACTATTCTGTATCTGAGGCAGGACCTCAAACCAAGATCACTCTATCCACTATACCATGACACCTTTCTTACACTGCAAAGTGAAAATAACGTTATTTTAAGACTTGCTCAGAAAAGGAAATCTTGGAAGAAGGGAGGAAAGAAAGAAGAGAGACAGAGACACAGAAAGTCATCGACAGAAACGGAGAGAAAGGAAGAGAGGGAGAGAGAGGAAGGAAGGAAGGAAAGAAGAAAGGAAGGAGGGAGGGATTGAGGGAAGAAGAACCTTCTCTACTTTTAACTTTGAAAAAAAAAGGTTCATTACCCGAATGGTTCACTTTATTATAAATACATTAGAAATCCAAAAGGAGAAGCCAGACTGGAACCTATTCCTGCTTCAGCCAGTCTTAGGTTCTTTTAATAATACCTTTAAAGGGAACATCATTCCCAATTAAGTGCTATGCATTAAAAGGTCCTTGGTACAGAACAACATTGAGTATCTGCCAAAATAAAGGTTCTGCCAGGTATGGCATAAAACAATTCAATTGTTTGACAGCACATCGTACATTTAAATCATTAGGCTGTCAGGTGCTTGACATCAGTTTATAAGCCACATCCCCACCTCCACCACCTCACAATAATTATAAAGCTTCTTGGCCTCTGACAAATTTTAAATCTTCCTACATGCACATGGTGCCAATATGCCTAATGTTAACAGAGTTGTGCTTTTCACTCCCATGTTACTTCTGTTTCCCCTAATTTGTATTTGCCCAAAGCAATGTGAAATCCAGAGGTTTGCAAATTTATTATGTACTCTCCACTTCTGTCAGTCATGGTGAAATGTTACATTATTAGGTATGAGTTTGGGGCAAATTATAGAGGTTTGTTATTTTGCTGAATGAAAAATAAATCCACCCCCTCAAACTGAGACTGTCTTCTTTGGGCTTTTTGGGAAGTTTATACTTTTAGACCATCCTGAATTTCCATTTTCTGGAGAGCCTTTTTTATTTTCTAAGTGTATAACTGAACAATGACAACTATGATTCCCAATTAACCTCCATTCTCTTCCCACATCCCTCCCCAAAATGTCATTGACTTTCTTTAACCAAAATTAGAAAACACTTTCCAAAGTCAAGGCTCCTTATTTGGGGTACAAAGATAGTTTGAGGGTTGATTGGGCAAAGAATAATGTTCTTTTTTCATCCTTGAGAGATGATATAATTTGAATTTATCAGGTAACATTAGAGCTAGAAGGGACGTTGGAACACAAAAAGCCAAAACTGGAAGAAATCATAGATAATAAAATATCGGAAATAGAAAGAGGCTTAGAACAAACATTAAACACAAAATGTTGTAGCTAGAATTGGCCTTAATGCATAGGGTGGGAGAAGCTGGAAGAAACCTTTAAGCACAGAATTTCAGAACTGGAAGAAATGTTAAAATAGAATGCCAGGAATGGAAGAAGCCATGGGAAGGTAGACAAACTATCAAAGCTGGAAGGAAATAAGTAAACCAGATCATGAAGTCCCAGCCCCATCATTTTATAGTTAAGGAAAAAGGTTTAATCTTTCAGAGTGCCTTATATTTTCTATCAGCAATTTTGGATTAAGATTATTTGACATATGGCAGGAGTGCTAGGAGAGAGTGTGCTGTAACTTCCTAAAATAAAAAAAGGACTTGCACTGAAGTGTTATAATTCTACATAGCTTAGGTCTTTTTTTTAAGTTATATAACCACCTTTATTTTCTCCAAGATTTATTTCCTTGCTAATCACCTTTGCTAGACAGCTGCCCAGTAGATAACTCACTGGGTGGGGGATCAAATGCCTATATACCTACCATTTGTCAAAAGCCACTTTCATTTGAAAATCTAGCTCCCATCCCCAGGCATTTCTGAATTTAGTAGTTATGTTACTAGACCTCCCCCCGTCTTCATATTATTAATTTCATTTAGAGTAGAGCCAATATTTCATATATTCAAGGCAGTCTATCATGCATACCTGTAAATAGATTGAAAGTTTACTGAGGCATGCTGGGTAAACATGACTACAAGATATGCTTGGTTTCCTGGATTCTAGCCAAGTTCTTTAGATTTAGAGGATTTTAAAAAATAACATTGCTTATAAATTTATGCTGCAAAGGCAGCCTCATTCTTTCTTTCAACCCCATCCCTGGCGCTACCCTTAGATTTCCTTGAGTTTCCATTTTGTTGTACGAACTTTACTGCCATGGAGGTGAGATGTCACTGCCATTATTTCCTCAGTGATATTGGAGAGGAATCTGGGTGCAGGATATGCAGAAAGAAGGGAGCCCCAAGGCTAGCATGTATTTGAATAGTGACCTGAGGAGAAAGTGTTTGATTTCACATAAGAATAAATTTGGGGAGGCCTGACTAATGAAAGCAGGTTTAAGGCAAGCCAAGAGGGGTTCCATTCAACATGACTGCAAAACACCCAAAGAGAAAGTTCAGAAAGGTGCCAGAAGGGGGCCACTGTACACCCATATAGATCAGGGCTCATCAGAATACAAACTGAGAAAAGTTCTTCAGTCTAAATCAAACAAGAATCTGGTAAATTGTACGTAAGTAAAAATTATATTAAATCATAAAATTCCTGGGGCATTTTAGAATAAGACATCCCTCCCACCCCAGAAACCCAGAGTTGGGAAGGCCCTCAAAGGTCAGTCTATTCCACATCTGGAACTCCTCCAGAGAATTCCATGAAAGTGACCATCCAGCCTCTTTTTTGAAGACTTTCAGGAAAAAAAGAATTCATTACTATGCAGAACAGTTCATTCCACATTTGAACAATTACTTAGGAAATTTTTCTTCATACTGAGCTGTATGAACATTAAGGACAGGTCTGACTATGTCACCTCCCTATTTAGTAAACTCCATTGGCTTCCTCTTACCTCCAGGATCAAATATTTAATGTTCTGTTTGTCTTCTAAAACTCTTCATAACCTGACCCCTTTCTACATTTCCAGTCTTATCCTTCCCCATATACTCAGCAATCTAATAACACTTACCTCTTGGCTGATGATTGAATAAAACAGTCTATTTCTAGACACCTTGTATTTTCCATGCCTAGAATATTATCCCGTTTTATCTCTCTTTTTTTCTTTAGATCCCAGTTAAAATCCCATCTTCTGTAAGAAGTTTTTCCTAGGGACAGTTAGGTGGCTCAGTAGATAGAGATCCAGGTCTAGAGAAGGGAGTTTTTAAAAAGGGAGTCCTGAATTTAAATCAGGCCTTAAAGGGCACTTCCTAACTGTGGGACCCTTGCAAGACACTTAACCTCAATTGCCTAGCTCTTCCTTACCATTTTTCTGCCTTGGAACCAATAATTCATGTTGGTTCTAAGATAGAAAGTAAGGAATATTTTTAAAAGGCTTTCCTAGTCTTCCTTAATGCTAATGTTTTCCCCTTGATATTAGTTTCACTTTGTTCCGTATATATCTTGCTTATGCACAGTTGTTTGCATATTGTCTCTCCCATTAGTCTATGAGCTCGAGTACAGAAAACAACTTTACCCCCTTCTTTTTCCTACCCTAAACATTTACCACGATGCTTGGCAAATAGTAGACACTTAATAAATACTTCCTACCTGACTAAATTTTTTTTCTCTACCTTCCACACATTATAGTTCTTCCCTTTTTGGCCAAGCTATATAAATCAAATTCCACTTTTAAAAGGCAGCCCTTCAGATATTTTAATATAGTTATGCATTCCCCTTCCCTGTACTCAAACCCTCTCTTCTCCATAATAAATATCCCTTTTTGCTTTAACTTTCACCACATAGCATGGATTCAAGTCCCCTCACCTTTCTAGATGTGATAGAGGGTGGGTTTAGCTTATCAACATTCTTTCCCAAAAGGTGTCACCTAAAACTGAAAAGAATACTTAAGATGTGGTCTGCCCAAAGCACAATATAGTAGGGGAGAGAGTACAAGAGCTACCACTATCCTTGTAGATTGTACAGGAACAGGCTAAGATTGCATCTGGCTTTTTGGCTGCCAAATCATACTTTGGACTTATATTGAGTTTGCCATACATGCAACCCCTCAGGGCTTTTGTCAAATGAATCACCTCACCAAGTCTCTCCCCTCTAGCTTATATTCTATGTTCCCAGCTTCCCATTTTCTACAAATTTGAAAAAAAATGATAAGCTATGCCTTCATCCAAGTGGCCTCTTACAGTATACACAATGAGTTCTTTTTGCTCACTTAGCATCTCCCTTTGGGAGAAAATATGGTGTTTAAGGAATCACTGGGGACCACTGAGGACAAGACTGCCTCAGACAGTGTGGCAAGCATTAGTCTAGAGTGGAGAATGGATGGCTAAGCCTAAGCCTAGCAGGGAGGGACCTCAGGCACTGCGTAATAAGATCTGCAGAAGCATCATGCTGGACCCAAATAATAAGAATGAGAAACTGCATAACCTGATTTGTAACTGCAATGTCTTTTCTTGCAAATGAGGTAGTTTGATGTCTAGATTATTATTTTTTTTTTGGCATTCCCTCAAGTGCTATCATTTGTAAAATTGTTCTCTCAAGTCTTTATGCGTGCAAAGTTGTCAGCCTGTGTTGAGATGCCCTGTGGCTAATCTGGTCCACCAACTTTCCTCATGAAAACAAATATACTATTTGAAGATTCAGAAGAAAAGTCATTGCCTTTCATAGAAAGACTGAATCACCTGTTTATTCCAGGCTGTGCCCCCAAATGCCCTTCTTTTGGGGCTGTTTTATGAAGCTGCCAGCCATTACTGCTCCCTAGAAATGCTCCAGGGTTTGACTCTTCAGTTCTTAGTTGCCCTGGGTCCAGGGGTCTGACCTTGAATTCAATGACTAGTGAGTGCTGAGGAGATAATTCTCTGGCCTATCTCTGATACTTTCCTCCTCTCTTCTGCTGGCCTCAAATAATGGGCTTGAATATATTTGACACAAGTTGAACTATTAATTCCACTTTCTTTTATATACTCAGAGTCAGTGGCACTTTGAGTACAACATGAAAATCTATGTAAATGAGTATACACATTTATGCAAAATGATATGCAAATCTCTGCCCCTGAATTTGTCAGCTTTGCCATCATATTTGGTAACACAGGAGGACTGTGTAGTGATTGTCCTAGACCTCATGAAGATAATCACAGGTCCAAAAAACTTGGATTTTTTATTACATATTGGAAAGTGTGGTAGATCAAAAACTCATTTTTCTATTCAAACAAGCACTTTATTAAATACTTTTTTTCAAATTGATAAGTTAAGTTTAAACTTGAGCTAAAAAAGTTAATAGTCACGAATTAAGTTGTTGTGGTTTTTAAATCAGAAGTTAATATTTTATAAAATTACAATCATGATTTTTCTATATTTTCCTTGACTCTCAACAGATACAACTAAATTTATTTCTCAGAGTTTTCTGATTAAAATATTATAGACATTAAGAAAACAGATTCTCTGAGTTCATCAGATATTCCAAGAAACTGAAATGGCTTGGGCATGATCTAACTGATTCAATTATTTCAGCTGTCTTAATAGAATTCCGACTTTCTGGTGATAGATTTGGTTAAGGCAATTGGTTATAATGGTAAAGATGGCTAAAAATGATCAGTAGTCAGTACAATTTAGCAAGCTTAACCCAAGATATATTTCAAAGCTGCCTCATGTCAGCATGTAACCACTTTATTATAAGGGTTAATAAGACTTCCCATATAGGTAACATTTGAGAGAATAGTTGAGGTTTTAGCAGGTTGTGCCAAAAACTCAGCTATTGATTTTGTGACACAGACTCTCTATCTCTTTACTCTTTGGTATAGTCTTTCTTGTGTTTAAAAATGAAATCAGGCAGTGTGCGGCGCCCCCCACCCCCACCCCACCAGAGTCATATGCAATATAAGAGAGCACAACTATAGTCTTGCAGCAAAAGTTACCCAGGTAACAAATTTAGCCAGGTGATAAGTGTAGAGCTGGACCTCTAGTCTAAAAGACATGATTTTGAATGTGACCTCACACACTTTCTAGCTATGTAACCCTGGACAAGTAACTTAACTTTTGCTTGCCTCGGTTTCTTCAACTATAAAATGGGAATAATAATAGCACCTACTTCACAGGGTTGTGAGGATCAACTGAGATATTTATTAGAAATAAAAAAAAAACTACTCAGCAATGCCTGACATAGATGTTACATAAATGCTTATTCTCTCCCCAACCTGTACTCCTTCTCCCAACCAAGCATAGTATTGTTATAGTAAGGTTTCAAGTGGCTTTCTTGCTTATCCTCCTTCCATTATAATCGAGTTCTTTATAATTGGTTTTGTTCTCCATTTTTTCAGTCACGTTTGACTCTTTGTGACCCTGTGGACCCTACTGGCTATGGGATTTCCTTAGTAAAAATTCTGGAATGGTTTGCAGCTTCCTTTTCCGGTAGATTAAGGCAAACAGAGATTAAATGACAGGGTCACACAGCCAGTAATTAAGGTCAAATTTGAACTCAGGTCTTCCTGATTCCAGGACCAACTCACTCCTCACTAATCAATCTAGCTGCCCCCATTAATGGTAGTAGGGTCCTTTTAAAGAACTCCAGTCTAAAGACTTAGGAGCTCTCAGTTTTTATGTATTTTCTATCTGCAACCTCCAACTGGGAGAGAGGCAGTGCCATCTTTTGGGATACTAGCAGTGGTTACTGCCTTTCTGCTCCCACAGTGCAACTGCCTGATCTTCCCAGTTATGATGACACAATAACTTCAGGCTACTGGATATTTTGTTTTGTAAACCATTGTTTGTTTGTTTGTTTTGTAGTTTGGACGTGTTTTTCCTTGTAACTGTTTACCTGTCTTCAGGCAAGGCTCTTGCTTCCCAATTCCAAGATTTCCCCCTTAATCCTCATATATGAAAGGTACTCCCCTCCTACTGGCCCCATTTTCATAGTTGCCCACAGAAGCTAAACTCCTTGCCTTTCTGATTCTGCATGAGCAATGAGAATATTTCAGAGAGAAAGCAGTAACAGTACCCCTCAGTTTAAGCCCTGTTATAATAATACCATTGTAATTCAGCGGAAGGAACTAAGACTAGCACTAATTAAATCATGTCTCTAATTATGGGAGGTACAGGAGCTTTTTGAACTACTGAGTCTCTCATCTGACACTCTTCAATCCCTGACTGTTTCAGAGCCCCATTATCCCCCTCAGACCAACTTATTTTCTTCTTAAGTGAATAACTACTATGTCAGAAGCCATATTAAACAACTAAATGATGGTCTTTTAAAAATTGCATGCACATATGTGTATACATATACAAATATGTGTATATTCCTCCTCTCCATGATTATACTAGACTTACTTTATGCAAATGAATACAGGTCAGTACTCTGAAATCATTCACCCAAGAATAAAGAGAGCCCTTATCTTTCTTCACCAAAATGACTGGACAGATTTCAAACCAGTGATCTCTGATAAATATACCTTGATTTTATTCAGTTTGTACTTTTCAAACATAAAGCTATGCTGTTGGGGGCTTCTCATCTCTCCTGCCTCTGTCCTCTTGGGACTAAAGAGATGAAATTAATCCCTATTTTAGATGATTCCTAGAGGGAGAAAAATTGGAGAGGGGAGTGTATGTAGTAGAATAGGACCCTTCTTCATTATTGGTGGAAATTTTATGTTATTAGCACTATATGCTTAAAGTATTTTTCTATTATAAAACTATAGTAATGGGATTCAAGACAATCATTCCCTTGGGCACAGTCGGGGTGAGTCATCACTGAGAAGCTGGGTAAGTGGGCAACATTGGTAACCTGATCTTGATCACTCTCTGAGCTTAGGACCTGTCAGTCATCTCTGTTCTGTGAAGGAGCTTAGAACTAAAGGCATCCCTCAGGCAAGAAATAAGACCTCAGATGGTGGGTCAGTGGGTGGGGAAAAGGAAGAGATAGCTCTGAAACAGAAATAGACCAAAAGTCAGACTGCTTCTACTGGTGGGAAGAAACATATATTATCAAAGGATCATATATTTATAGCTACGAAAGACCTGAGAGAGCATCTTCTTATCCAATCCCTTATATTACAGATTAGTAAACTGAGGCTCAGAGCATTTAAGTAAATTGCCCTACGTCATATAGATAATAAATAGCAGAGACAATAGTCAACCAACAAGCATTTATTAAATTAGTGCTTACTATGTGCCCGGGGCTGTGCAAAGAGGCAAAAGTAAAAGAATTCCTGCCCTCAAGAAGGGTATTCATATGAAGAAAAAATATGCGCACTCATACACATACGTGAGTACTTACATATAGACATAAAATATGTGCACATACATTTATATACAACATGAATATGAAATGACCTAATATACATAAATGAATATAAGGTATTTGTGGGAGGAAAGGGAGATCAGAGGGTGGCACTAATGTTAAAGGAAACCAGAGGGACCAAGAGACAGAGGTAAGAAAGAAATGTGTTCCAGAAATGGAGTTGTGAGAGCACATGACTGCTATTAAAACTAGGACCAGGTGCCAGGCTAGAACTATAACTGCTCAAGTATCCCAAAGTGTCCCCAAATAATAGGGAGAAATGTAAATTTAGAGAAAGAACCTCAAAATTAGTTTTCAAAGTTTCAGTTCTATCTCCAATATTTCTTAATGCAGGTGAATTAATTTTCCTCTCTTGACTTCAATTTGCTCTTCTATAAAACAATATGGTTGGATTAGAGCATCTCTAAGAAGCATCCCACTCCTAATGTTCTGTAATTCTGTGACTTTTGAGCGGTCCTGAGTAGCTAATCTTTGCCTAAATTTTAGTCACAGAAGCCGCACCCTGAAATTTTTATATTTTCTTTCTTTCCTTTTCATTTTTTTCTTCATAATTTCCTGGTAATAATTTTTTAACTACAACTTTGTCTTGGCTAAGGGAGAGAAAGGAATAATTTGTTATCTCCTTACCCAGGTTAGAAAGGAGAATCTTTTTGTCCCAAAGCAGTGATGGGCAAACTATGGCCCGTGGGCCAGATGCAGCCCCCTGAAATGTCCTATCTGGCCAAGCAACATTATTCCTAATCTGACGAATACAGTGAGTAGGATACAATACAATGAAACTTTGAAAGAATTGCCTTAGAAACAGTCTGACAGATGAGCATTTCCTTTCTTTTGGCCCCCTCTTTAAAAAGTTTGCCCATCACTGTCCCAAGCCATCAGCAATAGTGATGCCAGAAGACACCATATATTTGGAGCCCAGAAAAATGAGATGAAATAGAAGACTGGGGGTAGATTGAGGAGAAAAGCCACAAAAAGAATTGATCTCCAGTGTCTAATAGTACCTGAAACAAAAGTGCTTAATAAAGGGTTGTTGATAGTAGATTGATAGCTCTAATTGTTCATTGCATTTGAAGCAATGTAATGTGGAATACTGGTGGACCTGGACTTTGGAAAATATGAGTTCAAATCCAAATTTAGGAACTTATTAGCTATGTGACCCTAGACAAGTCACTTTTATCCTTTGTTTCCCTCAACTTCAAAATGAAGATAATAATAGCACCCATCTCTATATATTTATATACAACAGGATCAAATTAGGTAACATACATAAAGTACAGTGCCTGGAAAATAAAGGCATTAATAAATGCTTGTTTCTTTCTTTCCTCATTCCTTTTTGCATTTTGTAATTCCACCCCTGCAGTTTTTCTGTCCAGAATACCTAAAACCCACTATTTCTAAGTAGCCTCAGAGCCCAGAGACCATCCTTCTATCTCTAGCTATCTTCCTCACATTTGCACTGCACCCCCTCCTCTGATCACTTTCCAACTCTTCCTCTAGGAACTATCAACACTATTATTGCTTCTAAAAAGGGCATATCGTTCAAGTGCTCTTTAGCTCGTCTCTGTGACTTCCTAAACCAAAATACCTTTCTCCAGTCAACAGTCACATGTTATCTCCCACTGTCAGAATATAAGTTCTATGAGGACAAGGATTGTCTCTCTTTTCTATTTGCATCATTAGTACTTAACTCAGTGCCTGCCACATAGTAAATGCATAATGAATAAGCCATATTAAAAGGCATTGGCAAGGGCAGCTCTAGTGGCTCAGTGCATTGAGAGTCAGGCCTAGAGATGGGAGGTCCTGGGTTCAATTCTGGATTCAGACACTTCTTAACTGTGTGACCCTTAATTAAGTCGCTTAATTCCCATTGTCTAGCCCAGGGGTCGGCAATCTTTTTGGCTGTGAGAGCCATAAACGCCACATTTTTTAAAATGTAATTTCATGAGAGCCGTACAGTGCTCACAGTGCGCTCCTGTAACAGCACCTGAAAAAAAATGGACTTTATGGCTCCTGCAGAAAGAGCCATATCTGGCCCTCAAAACAGCCAGATATGACTCGAGAGCCATATGTTGCCGACCCCTGGTCTAGACCTTACCTCTCTTCTGCCTTGGAACAAATACCTGGTATTGATCCTAAGACAGAAGATAAGGATTTGAAAAAATAAAAGCATTGGCCCTTTGAGGCATATATTCCAATATTCTAGGCTATTTGCATATTATGAGGTGGGAGTGATTAGCAACTCTTTTCAGAAGACTACCATTTCAACACACTAAGAGATATCTATGAAAAACAGTAAAGTAAATTAGTAAAAAGCACTATCTATGATATCATTTAATATTTATTTAGCCAGCTGTCAATACCTCAATCAAACACATTTATTAAGTGCCAACTATGTGCCAGGCTCTGCAATAATTATGTCATACAATATTCCTGCCCCCTGTAATAATTCACAACTTTAAAGTTGAACTTTTAAGATCCTTAGAAAAATCTGTGAAAAAGACATTTGTGTAAAAGGCATTATCATTGCAAAATCTAGAAGCTAAAATATATGTGGGAGAAAGTTAAGGCAGCCTTATTGACTTTTTTTTTAAACCCTTAACTTCTGTGTATTGGCTCCAAGGCAGAAGAGTGGTAAGGGTGGGCAATGGGGGTCAAGTGACTTGCCCAGGGTCACACAGCTGTGAAGTGTCTGAGTCCGGATTTGAACCCAGGACCTCCTATCTCTAGGCATGACTCTCAGTCCACTGAGCTACACAGCTGCTCTCACCTTATTGGTTTTTAAGAAATTGAGGAAGGGTGTTCACTAAGCCTCAAAAGAATGCTGTGGGTTTTAGTGCAGTAATCAAAGGTAGAATTGCTCCTTCATAAACTGGAGATGTTGCATTGGTAGTTGAAAAACAGGAAAGAGTTCTCTTAAATCCTACCTCAAGATCTTAGACTTTTTACCATGAACCCCATCTCATAAGTACAAGTACAAAAAAGGTTGGTGCATGTTAGATTGTTAATGTGCTGGGCCTGCAAAAAGTAGTAGAGGGATGGGGAATAGAAGAGGTAAAGAAACCAAAGCTTTTCTTTGAAAGGTCATTTAGGGTGAAGGTATCCTCAGGTACAGAAATGCCCTGGGTCTTTCTGTTAAAACCTGCTGCAAATTAGTAGAGACAAAACTCTATCTTTGTCAAATTTGGTGGTGAGGGAATTGAAGAAGCCAGCTTAATGTATTTGACTTCAATCTGGTGCATCATCTGCTAGTACATACTCATAATCAATTTAGGAAACATGGTGTCCTAGAAAGAGTTTGAATTTTAATCTTGGGTCTAAACTTGACTAACTTGCTCAACACATATAAACTCATTGAATCTTTTTTATTTAAAATGGGAATAATTATACATGTCCTAATGATTTGGGGGAGTTTAGTAGAATGAACTAAAAGTCTTTTGAATAGTATAAAGCATTATAAAACACAAAGCACTGTAGACAGATAAAATTTGACAACTAAGACAGCAATAGCAATGGAAGGAGGAATGTGTTGGTAAATTTTTAACAACCTGTTCCCCCCCAAAAAAAGATATTCACACCATGAAACATTATTAAGTTTAATCTGCATTACCATTTTTCATTACTTTCTTAAGTCTTGACAATAACAGAACAATAAATCAAATTCTGATTTGTAGTATTTGCCAATTTGGGGATTATAAATACTCACATTGAAAATTTAACAATCAACTCTCAGGAAAATTTAACAATCAAATCTATACAAAAAACAGGTTCCATTACACCCCTGAATGAAAGTCTTATCACACAGTGGAAAAAGCATTGGGTTAGATGTCAGAAGCCCAAACCAAGATCTATTCTTAGGTTCCTCCCTAACTGGAACTGGACAAGTTAAACCTTTCTGACCTCAGTTTATTCATGTGTAAAACAGAATAAGTTGCAAAGTGATAAAATTTGAAGAGTTCCAGACAAGGCATTGACTCTTCCGCCCTGGAGATACTTTCATGCTAAGGCCCATTCATGGGATTGATGATTCTTTAGCCTGGATTCCCATTTCAGAAAGAACACCAGTCATACTAACTTTATTCGCAGCTCAACTTCCTCTTTGGCCTTCACTTCTTTACTAGGAGTTTTGTCCCATTAGAATTCTATCTACCATCCAGTGCCCACCCCTCAAACCCACCTCTCTTTCTCATTTCTCTTTTATATGTTTTCTTCCTCTTTCAGAAGATAAGTTCATTAGAGGTAGGAACAACATTGTTTTTATTTATATCCCCATTGCTTAACTCAGCAAGGGGTACATTATAAACAATAAATACTTTATATCTATCTACAAAGGAGAAAGCAGGACCCAAGGAAACTAAATCACTTCTCAGAATCATATAAGTAGAGGCAAAGCCAGGATTATCATAACTAGCATTTGTATATAGGGCTTTAAGTTGTTCTGAGTATTTTACAAATAGCTCATTTTATCCTCATGACAACAGTTGAAGGTAAGTGATATTATCCCTATTTTACAATAGAAGAAACTAAGGAAAACAAGTTAGTAATTTGGTCAGTCACATAGCTGGTATCTGTGGATAGATGTAAACTCAGGTTTTCCTGACTCTTGGTCCAGCTTTCTATTCTTGACAAGCTAAGCACATAAAATTTCTGTCTACAAATCCAGGGATCTTTCCACCATCCCAACAATTTTCCTGTGAACCATTTAGTTTGAATCTTCTCTGATAGAAAATCAAAAGGGTTTTTTTTTCTTTTTGCCTCCACAGGGTTCAGTCTGGGAATGTCCTTATAAAAAGATTGGGGCTCTCAGGCCATAATTCCTTCATTTCCTCAAATGTAATGTCTAATGTCCAATTAAATGTTATGAATAGCTCAAAGAATTTGAAAGATATCAATCTATTCTGTGATTGCTCTTTTTATTGCTCCTCAAAGATTTTTGTCATTGGGTTTACCTTGTCATGGCTAACCTGGAAAGCATTTCTGGACTCTGGTTTTCCAGGCTGCAAAGTATAGAGTCCATCTGTTATCTAGACAATGGTCAGTATTTCTTGCCCATTCCCTTTATCATCATAAATGCACCATATTGCATTGGTCACCCCAGGTTGTTGGCTTCCTTTCTTCATTTGGCATATGATCAAATAGGAGTCATATTCAAATTTGTCATAGAACTATAAACTTTAGTGTTAGAATGAATCTTAGAAGTCATCCAACTCACTGTTTCTCCCCTCATTTTACAGATAAGGAAGTCAAGGCCCATAGAGAGCAAGTGATTTGCCCAAGGTCAAGAACCCAAGGGTTCTAGCTCCCAGCCTAGGTTTTTTTTTAAAATAAAATCTTTTTTTTTCAGTCTTAGATTCAATTCAAATTCAGTCTTAGAATCAATACTAAGTATCATTTCCAAAGCAGAAGATGGGTAAGAGCTTGAAAATTTGGTTTAAGTGACTTGCCCAGATTCACAAAGTTAGGAAGTGTATGAATTCAGATTTGAACCCAGAACTTCTGGTCTCCAGGCCTAGCTCTCTGTCCACTGAGCCACCCACCTTCACTGTACAAAGCTGCCTTTTAAATTACATAAGATTTAAAAATGAGGTTAACTGCTCAATTTAAAAGTTTAATTATCAAAGTAGAAATCAATTCAATTTGTGCCATAACCCCACCTTCCCCTGCTTCCATATACACACATATTCTTGCAGTATCAAGGAAGTGGATACTAGAAACTGCTGAATTGGCAAGAAGTAGAAATAACATCCTCCAAAGGTATATTCATTGTCCTTTAATCCAGTGGAGACAGCCTCAAGGCTCTCAGTACAGGTTTACCAGTCATACAAGAAAATAAAGCTCAGTGTTAAAATGGACCTCAGAGATCATATGGTCAATTCTTACTTGAAGCAGGAATTTTGTCTATGATGTTTCTGAAAAGTGGTCATTCAACCTTAATTTAAGTATACTCACCAAAGAGAAATTTACTGCCCTGCAAGATAGCTCATTCCATTGTTTTTGTACTGTGGACACACTGGTGTGCTGAAAGGATTCATCAGATCTGGGTTCAAATCTCAGATAAACCACTTATTACTTCTGTCTCCTTGAGTAAATCATTTAACCTCTCTGGGCTTTGTTTTCTTTGCCTCCTAGTAAAATGTGGGAACTGTAATCACAGACTTCTAAGGTCTCTTCAATGACTACATGTATGATCTAATTGTTAGAAAGTCTTTCCTTATATCAAATTGAAATCTGCATCCCTGTAATTTCCACTCATCAGTCCTAGCTTTGTTCTTTGATAACAGGCAGAACAAGCCTAATCTTTCTTCTAGAGGACTATAGAGCCACATCTTGATTTGGTTCCAAAAGAGTATTATTGGCTTGATCACCTACCATTCTTTCAGTAGTGTTAAAGAGGGGAAAAACACAAACTTTCAGTTCTTTTTAAAGATCTAATCCACCCTTAGAGAATAGAGTTTTATCCTCTGTGGAGGAGATTCAAAAGAATATGTTGTGTGCTCTGAAGACAATTGCCAAAGTCAGTCTAAAATGAAGTATGAAATAAGGGTTTTAGTCTCAAATCTACCACTAACTCACTTTCTGATTGGAATCTGAAGGAAGTGGGAATGTTTATCTTGTAGAAGAAGACTTAAAAGAGTACAGCACAGCTATCTTCAGATATGTGAAGGACTTCACCAGTCAAGCAGGATAGCCTTTCTTCCTTTTGGTCCAGAAGGGAAAATAAGAAGTAATGGACAGACATTGAAGAGGAGCAGAGTTTGACTCTATTGGAGGGAGGGAAAAGGGAGAATAGTTAGTCCTGAAAGGTACTGGATTTTTCATCCCTGGATGATGGTCTTCAATGACTAGATATTGAAGACAAGATTCCTGTTCAATTAGAGGTTGGACTGGAAAACCTCTAAAGTCACCTTAGAGTTGCTATTATCCTTCACTCATTCACTTCTCTAAGTCTCTGTATAAAATGTGAGGTTTGACCATGGATTCCTTTATGACCTTTTCCAGAATTTATGAATCTGTGGATCTCTGTCAGGGGTTTCAGTCAAACCAAATTCACCATGACTATTTTTGTGTATGTCCATTTACTTTGCTTATCAGGAATCCTCTAAAACTCAGAAAGCTAGTCAGACAACATGTAAAGTCACAAATACAATTTTGATTATTGGCATTCACACGATGCATACTTTCTCACTCCTAACCTTCTTTCCATTTTCTAACCGCAGACATGACACAAATGACCTCAGAAAACAAAACAGAAATCTTGGGATCTCAAGATAGTCTTTCTTTCATTTTCATTGCCAGACTTTTTCATTCCCTCTGACAAATTTGATATTTTTGATACCTTCCTACTTTGAATGGCTTTCGGAAGAATTCTCTTCAGGACTTAACCCCTCTGCTTTGCCACATTGATTTTCAAAGATTCTGAATAGCAGAAGGCACTCTCATAGAACTATGGGTAGCCAAGTAGCCAAGCTCATAGGGGAATATGAATAATTCACTCGCTTCTCATCCATTTTCCTGATTTTTGCACCAATGTTTGGCATATTGGAAATAGTATCACCTTAGTGTCACTAAGACCTAATTTCAAGTTTCAGGTTCATCCATTAACTCAAAATGTGGCTTTAGGTAAGCCTTGGGGCCATCAATTGCTTCACTTAAAAAAGGATATCAAACTAGATTAACTTTAAGGCCCCCGGTATCTTTAACATGCTATGATTCATTATATCCATGAGATGCTATGTCCTCTTTATATCCATCAGGATTCTCACCATGTTAGTGAGAATGGCATGTTGCTATCACAAGCAGGTTCATTGTCCCAGCTATAAATCTACTATTATCACCAGTTCTTGTGAGGAGGTACTAAGGAAGATGATTTACTGTGGTGTATATGTTGTATATGGGATAGTTAGGTGGTACAATGTATAGAGTCCTAGAGTCAGAAAGATCAGAGTCCAAATCTGACTTCAGATACTTGCTAGCTGTGTGGCCCTGGGCAAGTCACTTAACCCCTGACTGCATAAAACTAGAGAAGGAAATAGCAAACCACTCCAGTATCTTTGCCAAGAAACCCTCATAGACAGTTGGTCTGTGGGGTCACAAAGTATGGGACACAACTGAACAACAATAACAAATAGGCATATGTAAGAGAAAGGTTCATAGTGAGTGTAACATATAATAACCTTTAAGGGACTCCTAAGAGGAATGAAAGGAAAGGAAGACATCAAAGATTTTGATGGGTAATGTGGCAAGAATAAGGGATAACAGGTAGACAGTCAGTACTCCACTGGTATCCTCCTGAGGTTGGCAGAGAATGAAGGTCTCTGGAACTTTAGGAGGGACCTCTGTGGTAAGCTTTTGGAATAACAACAATGAAAGTTGATTAAGATAGGCAGGAATGGACAGATTGGGATCTACATTGTTGGAGGAAGTTCATGAACCATGAAATCACAGGCTCATTTGAGTGTGTGTGCATAAATGAGTATGTGTTCTTGTGTGGCTTCAGATGGTCAGCAGCATGATTTCTGAATACTAAAGTACATTATGAAAACCTGGTAGAGTGGAAAAAGCAATGACCTTTGATTCAGGTCCTGGGTCTGTTGCCAATTAACCAGGTGTCCTTGGGTAACTCACTTAATCACCTTTGGCCTCAATTTGCACTCCTGTTTAAGGACAGAGCGAGGGGGAAGAAAGATTGGAGTGGGTTACCTTTAAATGCCCCTTCCAGCTCTAACATTCTGGGATTCTACACCTCTCTGAGCTTTTTACATATCACCTAACACATCTACTAACCCACACCCACCCACATAAGTCTTCAATAACTCCCTACTGCCTTTAGTATAAAATTTTAAGATTATTCAGATTGGCATTTAAGGCCTTCAATGAACTTTTTTTACATGGAAAATCATAGTGGATATAAAGGAGACATAGAATTTCATGGACTCATGGATATAGTGAGTCATAGCATGTTAAAGCTACCAAGAATGTTAGACTAGATGAAATTTAAAGCCTCTGGTAGCTTTATAAAAAAATTATTCATTCTTCCTTCTACATATCATCATCTCTATTAGAAAAAGAAAAAGAAAACAGTTGTAACAAATGTGAATAGTCAAGGAAAACATATTCTTGAATTGGCAATTTCCAAAAAAATATATCTTTTATTCTGGACCCTGAGTCCATCACATTTCTGACAGGAGATGGACAGCATAGTTCATCACTGATCTTTTGGAATGGTAATTGGTCACAATATTGATGTGGATTCTTAAATCTTTCAAAGTTGTCATCTCTTTCTTCATTTCTTATAGTACAAAAACATAACATCATATTTATAAAATGTTATTTGTTCAGGTATTTCTTACTTGATAGGCACTTTCTTAGTTCCAGGTCTTTGTCAACAATAAGAAGAGCTACTATAAATTCTTTTGTACATATGGGTCCTTTTCCTTTTTCTTTGATATTTTTGGATATAGGTCTAGTGACACAATTATTATGTCATAGAAGATGCATAATATAATAATTCTTGGATTATGGTTCCAAATTGCTTTCCAGAATGTGTCGACCAATTCACAATTCAACCAATAGGTCATTAATGTGCACATTTTTCTCCTACAACTGTCGTTTTCCCTTTTTTGTCAACTTTGCCAATCTGATGAGTATGAAATAGAAATTCAGAGTTGCTTTAAACTACATTTATATCATTATTAGTTATTTGGAAATTTTTTTCATATTACTATGAATAGTTTGAATTTCTTCATCAGAAAACTGACTTTCATAACCTTCACTCATTTATTATTTGCAGAATGGCTTTTGTTCTTATAAATCTGAACAAATTCCTCATATATTTGAGAAATGAGACCCTTATCAGAGAAACTTACTATAAAGATTTTTTTCTCCCAGTTACCTGCTTTTTTTCTAATTTTAGATATATTGCTTTTGTTTAAAAATATTATATATTCATATTTATTAATTTTATCTTCAGTAATACCTTTATATCTTGTTTCATCTTTTTTTTAAACCATTTCCTTATGTCTTAGACTCAATCCTGTATATTGGTTCCCAGGCTAAAGAGTAAGAACAAAACAATAGGGATTAAGTGACTTGTCCAGGATTACACAACTAGGAAGTATCTGAGGCCTGATTTAAATCCAGAACCTCCAGTCCTTAGGCCTAGCTACCAATCCACTGAGCTACCTACCTGCTTTCTCCCTTGTTTCATCTTCTTCTGGTTTTGTTCATAAATATGAAAGGAAATATCTTCTTTGCTCCTCTAAATTGTTTATAATGTTGCCCTTTATGTTTATACCATGTATTCATTTGGAGTATCTTGACATATAACATGAAATATTGGTCTACCCTTATTTTTTTTGACTAGACTTGTTTTCAAGTTGTTGTTTTTTTTTTCAAATAGTGAGTTCCTCCTGCAGTTATCTGGGGTCTTTGGTTCTTATCAAAATTTATGCCATATGGTTATTTGCATCAGTACATTATGTACCTACCTAATCTATTTCACTGATAGACCTCTCTATTTCTGAACCATCTTGATGCTTAGCAGCTTTGTAGTATAGATCGAAATCTAGTCCTGCCAGGCCACTCTCCTTCCTACTTTTTTCATAATTTCCTTTGAGATTCTTGCCCTTTAGATCTTCTTTAGGGCTTCAGTAGTTCCTAAAACCCAGAAATGCAGCATTAACCAGGTTAAATATGGAACAAATTAAAATGTAATTGAGAAATGCTTAACAAAATAATAAGGTACAATCAAACATAGATAATGCAAATTTGTGATTTTCTAAGGCAATTTGCAGCCCACAGGGATTCTTTTCTATTTGATTCTGGTACCACTGCATCTAGGTGAATTTAATTTTCTCCCATGTCTGGAATGGATTCCCTTTTTATGGCTATCTTGCAGAATTCCTTATTATCTTTAAAGCACAGTTCAGGTGCTACCCTTTCCATAAAGTCTCTCTTGATCTGCCCAGCTGTTAGCTACAAAAAAACAAACAAATAAATAAAAAATGAATGGATAAGTAAATAAATAAATGTGCACATGTATGTGTGTGTATGTATATGTATACATACACAAACATATATATTTTAAACTTACTTATCTCTGGTACATGGTGTTTTTCCCTACGAGATGGCAGGGACTCTTGCATTTTTGTCTTTGTATTCTCAGCACCTAGCACAGTGCCTGGTACATGGTAAGGACTCAATAAATATTGCCTTCAGTTTCTAGTTTCTTTACAGCATTTATTCTACCACCATCTCCATCCCTGCTTTATCTAAAGAACAACAAAACAAAAGAAACAATGTAAAGTGAAGAAAATGGGAACAAATGAAAACCAGATAAAAAGTGAGGGAAAAAATAGTACTGATAAGAATAGCTAATTTCCTTCTAAACTATCATTCCTCCCAAACCTAAATCAACAAGTAGTAGACAGAGGGAGAAAAGAGTCTTATACTCAGTGAACATCTGTAGTCCAATTAAAGTCAACAGTTTACAGGTGTTGAGAGGAAAATACTCACTTCTACTTTACCCTCACAAATCCATTTTCTTAATATCTCTTAGGAACAAAAGCACACTTTTCTCTAGGGCTCTTTAAATGTTATGCAGAAATGCTAACTTCATCTCAGTTCCTGTTGGTAATCCAGTCCAAATGCCACAGTGGTAGAGAGAGTTTAGGAAGAGCCCACAGAGACCATCTCTAGTGCTAAAGGCACATATACCAGCACATACCAACACAATAATGCCATTTATATTAAATCATAACCTGCTCTGCCAATTCAATTTAACAGATGTTTATTAAGTGCCAGCTATTCATATGGTATTTTAAATTAGGTCCTGGGTAAAAAGACAAAATTTAATAAAAATCATTGCCCTCCAGAAGCTTACAATCTACTCTAGGAATAAAATTTGTTAGAAGATAGATAAATTCCATTTCGTGGGATCATAGAATAAGAACTGCTAGGAACACTGTATCTAAGCTAACTCCATTTTATAGATGAAATAACTGAGGCCTATAGAAAATTAAGTGAGTTTCCCAGTGGGAGTGAGTGAGAAGAGCACTCAGGTCTCTTGGTTCCCAAACCAGTGCTCTTTATTTCAGGAAGGAGAGAATAATAATAATTGAGGAATCAAGAATGACTTTCAGTAAGAGGTGATACCTTAAGAGACTGAAGGAAGTGAAGGGTTATGAGAAGTAGACAGATGGAGTTGGGAAGGAATAGCCCTTGTAGAAGTGGGTCTAGAATTGGATAACAGGTATCACGGCAAGCATGGAAGGTTACATTTTTTCCTCTCCATCCTTCAAGAAGGAAGGTAATATACATTTATTAAGATCCTACTATGTGTCAGGAACTGTGTTAATCACTTTACAAACTTTATCCTTTATTCTTTTTAAGGAAATGATAAAAACAGAGGTTAAGTGTCTTGCCCAGGATCTCACAATTAATAAGTGTCTGAAGTCACATTTGAAATTTGGTCTTCCTAACCATAGGCCTGGTGTTCTAACTACTGCACCATCTAGATGCCTTTAAGATGGAAGAAGCAGAAGGAGAGATGTGAATATAAAAAATGAGAAATATATGTATATATGTTATATATATATGTATATATATATATTTTTTTAAGGACGCAATGAATGGAAGGAAAATTTAGAAAGACTTGTATGAACTGACACAAAGAAAAAAGTGCAAGACCAGAAGAACAATCATTTAGTACAATATCATAAACTGAACCAATATTAAAAGAGAGCTGAACTCTGATGAATTCTGATGACCCAGAAGAACAGGAGGATAATAAAACATACTTTTCTATACAAAGACATGTGAAGGAGGTTGTATATATTAGCATAAGATGTTTACAGATTGGTTTGTCTTTGGTATAAAATAAAAAGCAGCAATAAAATAACAACATTAAAAACACTGAATAGGAGAGATTAAGAGAGAGAATTTAAATCTCAGTTGGATTCTCCTCCTTAAGGAAGAGAAAAACATTTATTAGGAACTCACTGTGTCAGGCACTGTACTAAATACTTAATAATTATTATTTCATTTGATCCTCACAATAGCTCTTTGAGACAGGTACTATTGTGATACTCATTTTATAACTGGGGAAACTGAGACAAACAGTGACTTCCTGAGGTTGGTTTTGAATTCAGGCCTTCTTGTCTTCAGGCCCAGCACTCTATCCACTGTGCCTGTCTCTAAGAAGATAAATTGATAAATGAGTACAGGGCCTAGCTTTTGCTCTGTGAATCAATCAACAACCATTAGTGGTTATGTTCCAGATATTGTGCTAGGTACTAGATATTAACCCTTCTAGACATACTTTCATCTGAACTAAGATCTTTAGATGATGCGTTAGCAAAAAAACAGAAAAACAAAAACCTCTAGAGATGAAACTTTGTGGTGCTAAAATAGGCCCATGGGGGAGCTGTGAACTATATCAAAGGCTTGATGAGCATCTCAAACAAATTATTATGCCTGAAACTTCCTTAGAAATTTTAGGGCATTCTGACCATTGGTTGTTGGAACAAATTTTTTCCCTAGAGTGATTGCCCTGGTTTTGTGTTCATATATACCAGAAACTTGTTAAATTGTATCTTAAAAGACCACTGAATAGGTTAGGTAAACTAATTTAAAATCAATTGATCTCTTATACTGAGCTCAGGACAGAGGAACTGGGTAATTTAAGGGTCATACAAATATGGATCAGAAAGTTCATTAAGTATCATTAATGAAATGTAGAAAAGTATTACTGACTTTATTTATCTAGTTTAAGCCTAGGTTTCTTTTTAAAAAGCAACATGATATGCCTCATTCTATTTTCCTAAACACACCCAGAAAGTATCCATGAATTGCACAGATTACAAATCTTTCACACTCTTAATTATCCAAATCTAAGATCAGAACCCCATTCTCCAGTAGTGTAAGTTTTAACCAGAAGACTACTTTAAAGAAGACTTTAAAGTTTAAAAAGAGGGGAGAGGGGAAAACATTTACATTTTTTTCAGAGCTTTCTCCTACAGATTTCCTTTGACCTTAGTACTTAACCATTTGACTCAGTCTTCTTTTCCCTCTTTCTCTTAACGTTTTTCTTTAAAACCAGAGCTAATGTATTCTAGACATAAATCTCCTGCAACATCAAGACAAAGAAAACTCAGAATATCTGAGCGAATGAAGCCACTTTTATCTCCTTAGAGGAAACAGACACAAACGGCTACTCACTTTTCGAGTCCTACATATGTTTCACTTGTAGGATAGATGCTTTCCCCCTCCCCCTAGGTTCAGAAATCTCTCATCCAGAGCAAATGTAGTCAGGTCTTCTGTCCGAGCTGTCTAGAAGCTTCTTCTTTATTTTTTCCCCAGATGCGAATTGACACCTCGCTTCTCCCCCAAAATGCAAAGACTCTTTCTTGGTTCCTCAGTTTTAATATTAAATAAAGAAACAGAATCAAGACAATCTCAGTTCTCTGCTGGGGACTGGGAACTGTCTAAATGCCGAGATTCAACCTTACAGAGGTCACCCTATTCCCCAAAGTCCTGCAGCTGTGAAGCATTCCTCAGCTATTGTTTCTTCAAGTAAATGAATGAATGAGTGGATGAATAAATAAATAGCAATATGCTATAGCGGGCGGATGACGGTATTAATTCACTAGCCTCGCCTGTTTTTTAATTCATTCATTTTTTTTTTTTTGTGGGCCTGGGTCATTTTTTAACATGGATTAAAGACAGAGAAGAAAGAAAATAGAAAACATCTGTCCCTCCATTAGCAAGGAGAAGTCACCCTTCTTTCAAAACCCTTCCTTCCCCACTCCAACTAAAGATAGCGCTAGTGTTTCTGAGTAGGGGTCCCTCTTATTATTTTTTATTATTTTTGCCTCTAGTTCATCTGCAGCCAGCTAACTTTCCTAGCACAAAGAATCCGCACCTCCCGAACCTGGCTTTAGGCTCCTTATGCCTCTTCTCCACCTTCCTTCCTTCCACTCGCAGGTACGAGAGAAGACTGTGGAAGTGTTCCTTCTCCTCTCCATCCCACCTAGGCTTGAGATTTAAGGGCAAGGGGCGAGACTGTAGGGGTGATACTAGGTGGTCGCTCAGGCAGCAACTGCGGGCAGACGTTTGAAGGCACTGGCGGAGGCTGCGTGCGGCTCCTTTAAGGCTCCCTGTCAGTCCAAGGCGAACGGGGCCGGGCTTGAGGGGCGGGGATTTTGCTGGAGCTGCACGGAGCGCGTTTCACCTGCAGTTCAGACCAGGCGGAAAAAGAGGAGCGGGCAGCAGGGAGAGCGAGCGCGCACGCCAAGGAGAGACCAAGAGAGGGAGGGGAAAAAGCAGGGAGAGCAAGCGGGCGAGAGACAGCCAGAGAGTTGGGTTCCCCAGAAGGTGGAGGCAAGGGACCAAAAAGGTGGGGG